>NW_027370946.1:0-31992 GCF_046119375.1 Phyllobates terribilis | reverse complement strand
GAAAAACATGTTTTTCAATGGCAAAAATCAATGAATATTGTAAATGCACAAACAGTAATATCTCCACATTGCAAGGTGCAATTCTGAAATTTTTAGCTTTTTCCTGTTAATCCTAGCATGATAAAGAAGATTCAAAGAGAGTGAGATGCCAGCTCCTTTCATTCAGTCAGTAGCTTCAAACATTTCTGGTATATGAAAAACATGTTTTTCAATGGCAAAAATCAATGAATATGTAAATGCACAAACAGTAATATCTCCACATTGCAAGGTGCAATTCTGAAATTTTTTGCTTTTTCCTGTTAATCCTAGCATGATAAAGAAGATTCAAAGAGAGTGAGATGCCAGCTCCTTTCATTCAGTCAGTAGCTTCAAACATTTCTGGTATATGAAAAACATGTTTTTCAATGGCAAAAATCAATGAATATTGTAAATGCACAAACAGTAATATCTCCACATTGCAAGGTGCAATTCTGAAATTTTTGCTTTTTCCTGCTAATCCTAGCATGATAAAGAAGATTCAAAGAGAGTGAGATGCCAGCTCCTTTCATTCAGTCAGTAGCTTCAAACATTTCTGGTATATGAAAAACATGTTTTTCAATGGCAAAATCAATGAATATTGTAAATGCACAAACAGTAATATCTCCACATTGCACGGTGCAATTCTGAAATTTTTAGCTTTTTCCTGTTAATCCTAGCATGATAAAGAAGATTCAAAGAGAGTGAGATGCCAGCTCTTTCATTCAGTCAGTAGCTTCAAACATTTCTGGTATATGAAAAACATGTTTTTCAATGGCAAAAATCAATGAATATTGTAAATGCACAAACAGTAATATCTCCACATTGCAAGGTGCAATTCTGAAATTTTTTGGCTTTTTCCTGTTAATCCTAGCATGATAAAGAAGATTCAAAGAGAGTGAGATGCCAGCTCCTTTCATTCAGTCAGTAGCTTCAAACATTTCTGGTATATGAAAAACATGTTTTTCAATGGCAAAAATCAATGAATATTGTAAATGCACAAACAGTAATATCTCCACATTGCAAGGTGCAATTCTGAAATTTTTTGCTTTTTCCTGCTAATCCTAGCATGATAAAGAAGATTCAAAGAGAGTGAGATGCCAGCTCCTTTCATTCAGTCAGTAGCTTCAATCATTTCTGGTATATGAAAAACATGTTTTTCATGGCAAAAATCAATGAATATTGTAAATGCACAAACAGTAATATCTCCACATTGCACGGTGCAATTCTGAAATTTTTAGCTTTTTCCTGTTAATCCTAGCATGATAAAGAAGATTCAAAGAGAGTGAGATGCCAGCTCCTTTCATTCAGTCAGTAGCTTCAAACATTTCTGGTATATGAAAACATGTTTTTCAATGGCAAAAATCAATGAATATTGTAAATGCACAAACAGTAATATCTCCACATTGCAAGGTGCAATTCTGAAATTTTTTGCTTTTTCCTGCTAATCCTAGCATGATAAAGAAGATTCAAAGAGAGTGAGATGCCAGCTCCTTTCATTCAGTCAGTAGCTTCAATCATTTCTGGTATATGAAAAACATGTTTTTCAATGGCAAAAATCAATGAATATTGTAAATGCACAAACAGTAATATCTCCACATTGCACGGTGCATTCTGAAATTTTTAGCTTTTTCCTGTTAATCCTAGCATGATAAAGAAGATTCAAAGAGAGTGAGATGCCAGCTCCTTTCATTCAGTCAGTAGCTTCAAACATTTCTGGTATATGAAAAACATGTTTTTCAATGGCAAAAATCAATGAATATTGTAAATGCACAAACAGTAATATCTCCACATTGCAAGGTGCAATTCTGAAATTTTTTTGCTTTTCCTGTTAATCCTAGCATGATAAAGAAGATTCAAAGAGAGTGAGATGCCAGCTCCTTTCATTCAGTCAGTAGCTTCAAACATTTTCTGGTATATGAAAAACGTTTTTCAATGGCAAAAATCAATGAATATTGTAAATGCACAAACAGTAATATCTCCACATTGCAAGGTGCAATTCTGAAATTTTTTGCTTTTTCCTGCTAATCCTAGCATGATAAAGAAGATTCAAAGAGAGTGAGATGCCAGCTCCTTTCATTCAGTCAGTAGCTTCAAACATTTCTGGTATATGAAAAACATGTTTTCAATGGCAAAAATCAATGAATATTGTAAATGCACAAACAGTAATATCTCCACATTGCACGGTGCAATTCTGAAATTTTTAGCTTTTTCCTGTTAATCCTAGCATGATAAAGAAGATTCAAAGAGAGTGAGATGCCAGCTACTTTCATTCAGTCAGTAGCTTCAAACATTTCTGGTATATGAAAAACATGTTTTTCAATGGCAAAAATCAATGAATATTGTAAATGCACAAACAGTAATATCTCCACATTGCAAGGTGCAATTCTGAAATTTTTTGCTTTTTCCTGCTAATCCTAGCATGATAAAGAAGATTCAAAGAGAGTGAGATGCCAGCTCCTTTCATTCAGTCAGTAGCTTCAAACATTTCTGGTATATGAAAAACATGTTTTTCAATGGCAAAAAATCAATGAATATTGTAAATGCACAAACAGTAATATCTCCACATTGCACGGTGCAATTCTGAAATTTTAGCTTTTTCCTGCTAATCCTAGCATGATAAAGAAGATTCAAAGAGAGTGAGATGCCAGCTCCTTTCATTCAGTCAGTAGCTTCAAACATTTCTGGTATATGAAAAAACATGTTTTTCAATGGCAAAAATCAATGAATATTGTAAATGCACAAACAGTAATATCTCCACATTGCACGGTGCAATTCTGAAATTTTTTAGCTTTTTCCTGTTAATCCTAGCATGATAAAGAAGATTCAAAGAGAGTGAGATGCCAGCTCCTTTCATTCAGTCAGTAGCTTCAAACATTTCTGGTATATGAAAAACATGTTTTTCAATGGCAAAAATCAATGAATATTGTAAATGCACAAACAGTAATATCTCCACATTGCAAGGTGCAATTCTGAAATTTTTTGCTTTTTCCTGCTAATCCTAGCATGATAAAGAAGATTCAAAGAGAGTGAGATGCCAGCTCCTTTCATTCAGTCAGTAGCTTCAAACATTTCTGGTATATGAAAAACATGTTTTTCAATGGCAAAAATCAATGAATATTGTAAATGCACAAACAGTAATATCTCCACATTGCAAGGTGCAATTCTGAAATTTTTGCTTTTTCCTGCTAATCCTAGCATGATAAAGAAGATTCAAAGAGAGTGAGATGCCAGCTCCTTTCATTCAGTCAGTAGCTTCAAACATTTCTGGTATATGAAAAACATGTTTTTCAATGGCAAAAATCAATGAATATTGTAAATGCACAAACAGTAATATCTCCACATTGCACGGTGCAATTCTGAAATTTTTAGCTTTTTCCTGTTAATCCTAGCATGATAAAAGAAGATTCAAAGAGAGTGAGATGCCAGCTACTTTCATTCAGTCAGTAGCTTCAAACATTTCTGGTATATGAAAAACATGTTTTTCAATGGCAAAAATCAATTATTGTAAATGCACAAACAGTAATATCTCCACATTGCAAGGTGCAATTCTGAAATTTTTTGCTTTTTCCTGCTAATCCTAGCATGATAAAGAAGATTCAAAGAGAGTGAGATGCCAGCTCCTTTCATTCAGTCAGTAGCTTCAAACATTTCTGGTATATGAAAAACATGTTTTTCAATGGCAAAAATCAATGAATATTGTAAATGCACAAACAGTAATATCTCCACATTGCACGGTGCAATTCTGAAATTTTTAGCTTTTTCCTGTTAATCCTAGCATGATAAAGAAGATTCAAAGAGAGTGAGATGCCAGCTCCTTTCATTCAGTCAGTAGCTTCAAACATTTCTGGTATATGAAAAACATGTTTTTCAATGGCAAAAATCAATGAATATTGTAAATGCACAAACAGTAATATCTCCACATTGCAAGGTGCAATTCTGAAATTTTTTGCTTTTTCCTGCTAATCCTAGCATGATAAAGAAGATTCAAAGAGTGAGATGCCAGCTCCTTTCATTCAGTCAGTAGCTTCAAACATTTCTGGTATATGAAAAACATGTTTTTCAATGGCAAAAATCAATGAATATTGTAAATGCACAAACAGTAATATCTCCACATTGCAAGGAGCAATTCTGAAATTTTTTGCTTTTTCCTGCTAATCCTAGCATGATAAAGAAGATTCAAAGAGAGTGAGATGCCAGCTCCTTTCATTCAGTCAGTAGCTTCAAACATTTCTGGTATATGAAAAACATGTTTTTCAATGGCAAAAATCAATGAATATTGTAAATGCACAAACAGTAATATCTCCACATTGCACGGTGCAATTCTGAAATTTTTAGCTTTTTCCTGTTAATCCTAGCATGATAAAGAAGATTCAAAGAGAGTGAGATGCCAGCTCCTTTCATTCAGTCAGTAGCTTCAAACATTTCTGGTATATGAAAAACATGTTTTTCAATGGCAAAAATCAATGAATATTGTAAATGCACAAACAGTAATATCTCCACATTGCAAGGTGCAATTCTGAAATTTTTAGCTTTTTCCTGTTAATCCTAGCATGATAAAGAAGATTCAAAGAGAGTGAGATGCCAGCTCCTTTCATTCAGTCAGTAGCTTCAAACATTTCTGGTATATGAAAAACATGTTTTTCAATGGCAAAAATCAATGAATATTGTAAATGCACAAACAGTAATATCTCCACATTGCAAGGTGCAATTCTGAAATTTTTAGCTTTTTCCTGTTAATCCTAGCATGATAAAGAAGATTCAAAGAGAGTGAGATGCCAGCTCCTTTCATTCAGTCAGTAGCTTCAAACATTTCTGGTATATGAAAAACATGTTTTTCAATGGCAAAAATCAATGAATATTGTAAATGCACAAACAGTAATATCTCCACATTGCAAGGTGCAATTCTGAAATTTTTTGCTTTTTCCTGCTAATCCTAGCATGATAAAGAAGATTCAAAGAGAGTGAGATGCCAGCTCCTTTCATTCAGTCAGTAGCTTCAAACATTTCTGGTATATGAAAAACATGTTTTTCAATGGCAAAAATCAATGAATATTGTAAATGCACAAACAGTAATATCTCCACATTGCACGGTGCAATTCTGAAATTTTTAGCTTTTTCCTGTTAATCCTAGCATGATAAAGAAGATTCAAAGAGAGTGAGATGCCAGCTCCTTTCATTCAGTCAGTAGCTTCAAACATTTCTGGTATATGAAAAACATGTTTTTCAATGGCAAAAATCAATGAATATTGTAAATGCACAAACAGTAATATCTCCACATTGCAAGGTGCAATTCTGAAATTTTTTGCTTTTTCCTGTTAATCCTAGCATGATAAAGAAGATTCAAAGAGAGTGAGATGCCAGCTCCTTTCATTCAGTCAGTAGCTTCAAACATTTCTGGTATATGAAAAACATGTTTTTCAATGGCAAAAATCAATGAATATTGTAAATGCACAAACAGTAATATCTCCACATTGCAAGGTGCAATTCTGAAATTTTTTGCTTTTTCCTGCTAATCCTAGCATGATAAAGAAGATTCAAAGAGAGTGAGATGCCAGCTCCTTTCATTCAGTCAGTAGCTTCAATCATTTCTGGTATATGAAAAACATGTTTTTCAATGGCAAAAATCAATGAATATTGTAAATGCACAAACAGTAATATCTCCACATTGCACGGTGCAATTCTGAAATTTTTAGCTTTTTCCTGTTAATCCTAGCATGATAAAGAAGATTCAAAGAGAGTGAGATGCCAGCTCCTTTCATTCAGTCAGTAGCTTCAAACATTTCTGGTATATGAAAAACATGTTTTTCAATGGCAAAAATCAATGAATATTGTAAATGCACAAACAGTAATATCTCCACATTGCAAGGTGCAATTCTGAAATTTTTTGCTTTTTCCTGCTAATCCTAGCATGATAAAGAAGATTCAAAGAGAGTGAGATGCCAGCTCCTTTCATTCAGTCAGTAGCTTCAATCATTTCTGGTATATGAAAAACATGTTTTTCAATGGCAAAAATCAATGAATATTGTAAATGCACAAACAGTAATATCTCCACATTGCACGGTGCAATTCTGAAATTTTTAGCTTTTTCCTGTTAATCCTAGCATGATAAAGAAGATTCAAAGAGAGTGAGATGCCAGCTCCTTTCATTCAGTCAGTAGCTTCAAACATTTCTGGTATATGAAAAACATGTTTTTCAATGGCAAAAATCAATGAATATTGTAAATGCACAAACAGTAATATCTCCACATTGCAAGGTGCAATTCTGAAATTTTTTGCTTTTTCCTGTTAATCCTAGCATGATAAAGAAGATTCAAAGAGAGTGAGATGCCAGCTCCTTTCATTCAGTCAGTAGCTTCAAACATTTCTGGTATATGAAAAACGTTTTTCAATGGCAAAAATCAATGAATATTGTAAATGCACAAACAGTAATATCTCCACATTGCAAGGTGCAATTCTGAAATTTTTTGCTTTTTCCTGCTAATCCTAGCATGATAAAGAAGATTCAAAGAGAGTGAGATGCCAGCTCCTTTCATTCAGTCAGTAGCTTCAAACATTTCTGGTATATGAAAAACATGTTTTTCAATGGCAAAAATCAATGAATATTGTAAATGCACAAACAGTAATATCTCCACATTGCACGGTGCAATTCTGAAATTTTTAGCTTTTTCCTGTTAATCCTAGCATGATAAAGAAGATTCAAAGAGAGTGAGATGCCAGCTACTTTCATTCAGTCAGTAGCTTCAAACATTTCTGGTATATGAAAAACATGTTTTTCAATGGCAAAAATCAATGAATATTGTAAATGCACAAACAGTAATATCTCCACATTGCAAGGTGCAATTCTGAAATTTTTTGCTTTTTCCTGCTAATCCTAGCATGATAAAGAAGATTCAAAGAGAGTGAGATGCCAGCTCCTTTCATTCAGTCAGTAGCTTCAAACATTTCTGGTATATGAAAAACATGTTTTTCAATGGCAAAAATCAATGAATATTGTAAATGCACAAACAGTAATATCTCCACATTGCACGGTGCAATTCTGAAATTTTTAGCTTTTTCCTGTTAATCCTAGCATGATAAAGAAGATTCAAAGAGAGTGAGATGCCAGCTCCTTTCATTCAGTCAGTAGCTTCAAACATTTCTGGTATATGAAAAACATGTTTTTCAATGGCAAAAATCAATGAATATTGTAAATGCACAAACAGTAATATCTCCACATTGCAAGGTGCAATTCTGAAATTTTTTGCTTTTTCCTGCTAATCCTAGCATGATAAAGAAGATTCAAAGAGAGTGAGATGCCAGCTCCTTTCATTCAGTCAGTAACTTCAAACATTTCTGGTATATGAAAAACATATTTTTCAATGGCAAAAATCAATGAATATTGTAAATGCACAAACAGTAATATCTCCACATTGCACGGTGCAATTCTGAAATTTTTAGCTTTTTCCTGTTAATCCTAGCATGATAAAGAAGATTCAAAGAGAGTGAGATGCCAGCTCCTTTCATTCAGTCAGTAGCTTCAAACATTTCTGGTATATGAAAAACATGTTTTTCAATGGCAAAAATCAATGAATATTGTAAATGCACAAACAGTAATATCTCCACATTGCAAGGTGCAATTCTGAAATTTTTTGCTTTTTCCTGTTAATCCTAGCATGATAAAGAAGATTCAAAGAGAGTGAGATGCCAGCTCCTTTCATTCAGTCAGTAGCTTCAAACATTTCTGGTATATGAAAAACATGTTTTTCAATGGCAAAAATCAATGAATATTGTAAATGCACAAACAGTAATATCTCCACATTGCAAGGTGCAATTCTGAAATTTTTTGCTTTTTCCTGCTAATCCTAGCATGATAAAGAAGATTCAAAGAGAGTGAGATGCCAGCTCCTTTCATTCAGTCAGTAGCTTCAATCATTTCTGGTATATGAAAAACATGTTTTTCAATGGCAAAAATCAATGAATATTGTAAATGCACAAACAGTAATATCTCCACATTGCACGGTGCAATTCTGAAATTTTTAGCTTTTTCCTGTTAATCCTAGCATGATAAAGAAGATTCAAAGAGAGTGAGATGCCAGCTCCTTTCATTCAGTCAGTAGCTTCAAACATTTCTGGTATATGAAAAACATGTTTTTCAATGGCAAAAATCAATGAATATTGTAAATGCACAAACAGTAATATCTCCACATTGCAAGGTGCAATTCTGAAATTTTTTGCTTTTTCCTGTTAATCCTAGCATGATAAAGAAGATTCAAAGAGAGTGAGATGCCAGCTCCTTTCATTCAGTCAGTAGCTTCAAACATTTCTGGTATATGAAAAACATGTTTTTCAATGGCAAAAATCAATGAATATTGTAAATGCACAAACAGTAATATCTCCACATTGCAAGGTGCAATTCTGAAATTTTTTGCTTTTTCCTGTTAATCCTAGCATGATAAAGAAGATTCAAAGAGAGTGAGATGCCAGCTCCTTTCATTCAGTCAGTAGCTTCAAACATTTCTGGTATATGAAAAACATGTTTTTCAATGGCAAAAATCAATGAATATTGTAAATGCACAAACAGTAATATCTCCACATTGCAAGGTGCAATTCTGAAATTTTTTGCTTTTTCCTGCTAATCCTAGCATGATAAAGAAGATTCAAAGAGAGTGAGATGCCAGCTCCTTTCATTCAGTCAGTAGCTTCAAACATTTCTGGTATATGAAAAACATGTTTTTCAATGGCAAAAATCAATGAATATTGTAAATGCACAAACAGTAATATCTCCACATTGCACGGTGCAATTCTGAAATTTTTAGCTTTTTCCTGTTAATCCTAGCATGATAAAGAAGATTCAAAGAGAGTGAGATGCCAGCTCCTTTCATTCAGTCAGTAGCTTCAAACATTTCTGGTATATGAAAAACATGTTTTTCAATGGCAAAAATCAATGAATATTGTAAATGCACAAACAGTAATATCTCCACATTGCAAGGTGCAATTCTGAAATTTTTTGCTTTTTCCTGTTAATCCTAGCATGATAAAGAAGATTCAAAGAGAGTGAGATGCCAGCTCCTTTCATTCAGTCAGTAGCTTCAAACATTTCTGGTATATGAAAAACATGTTTTTCAATGGCAAAAATCAATGAATATTGTAAATGCACAAACAGTAATATCTCCACATTGCAAGGTGCAATTCTGAAATTTTTTGCTTTTTCCTGCTAATCCTAGCATGATAAAGAAGATTCAAAGAGAGTGAGATGCCAGCTCCTTTCATTCAGTCAGTAGCTTCAATCATTTCTGGTATATGAAAAACATGTTTTTCAATGGCAAAAATCAATGAATATTGTAAATGCACAAACAGTAATATCTCCACATTGCACGGTGCAATTCTGAAATTTTTAGCTTTTTCCTGTTAATCCTAGCATGATAAAGAAGATTCAAAGAGAGTGAGATGCCAGCTCCTTTCATTCAGTCAGTAGCTTCAAACATTTCTGGTATATGAAAAACATGTTTTTCAATGGCAAAAATCAATGAATATTGTAAATGCACAAACAGTAATATCTCCACATTGCAAGGTGCAATTCTGAAATTTTTTGCTTTTTCCTGCTAATCCTAGCATGATAAAGAAGATTCAAAGAGAGTGAGATGCCAGCTCCTTTCATTCAGTCAGTAGCTTCAAACATTTCTGGTATATGAAAAACATGTTTTTCAATGGCAAAAATCAATGAATATTGTAAATGCACAAACAGTAATATCTCCACATTGCACGGTGCAATTCTGAAATTTTTAGCTTTTTCCTGTTAATCCTAGCATGATAAAGAAGATTCAAAGAGAGTGAGATGCCAGCTACTTTCATTCAGTCAGTAGCTTCAAACATTTCTGGTATATGAAAAACATGTTTTTCAATGGCAAAAATCAATGAATATTGTAAATGCACAAACAGTAATATCTCCACATTGCAAGGTGCAATTCTGAAATTTTTTGCTTTTTCCTGCTAATCCTAGCATGATAAAGAAGATTCAAAGAGAGT
Organism: Phyllobates terribilis; assembly: GCF_046119375.1. Taxonomy (NCBI): domain Eukaryota; kingdom Metazoa; phylum Chordata; class Amphibia; order Anura; family Dendrobatidae; genus Phyllobates; species Phyllobates terribilis. The sequence goes on along the minus strand of NW_027370946.1, from coordinate 21,969 downwards.
GAGATGCCAGCTCCTTTCATTCAGTCAGTAGCTTCAAACATTTCTGGTATATGAAAAACATGTTTTTCAATGGCAAAAATCAATGAATATTGTAAATGCACAAACAGTAATATCTCCACATTGCACGGTGCAATTCTGAAATTTTTAGCTTTTTCCTGTTAATCCTAGCATGATAAAGAAGATTCAAAGAGAGTGAGATGCCAGCTCCTTTCATTCAGTCAGTAGCTTCAAACATTTCTGGTATATGAAAAACATGTTTTTCAATGGCAAAAATCAATGAATATTGTAAATGCACAAACAGTAATATCTCCACATTGCAAGGTGCAATTCTGAAATTTTTTGCTTTTTCCTGCTAATCCTAGCATGATAAAGAAGATTCAAAGAGAGTGAGATGCCAGCTCCTTTCATTCAGTCAGTAGCTTCAAACATTTCTGGTATATGAAAAACATGTTTTTCAATGGCAAAAATCAATGAATATTGTAAATGCACAAACAGTAATATCTCCACATTGCACGGTGCAATTCTGAAATTTTTAGCTTTTTCCTGTTAATCCTAGCATGATAAAGAAGATTCAAAGAGAGTGAGATGCCAGCTCCTTTCATTCAGTCAGTAGCTTCAAACATTTCTGGTATATGAAAAACATGTTTTTCAATGGCAAAAATCAATGAATATTGTAAATGCACAAACAGTAATATCTCCACATTGCAAGGTGCAATTCTGAAATTTTTTGCTTTTTCCTGCTAATCCTAGCATGATAAAGAAGATTCAAAGAGAGTGAGATGCCAGCTCCTTTCATTCAGTCAGTAGCTTCAAACATTTCTGGTATATGAAAAACATGTTTTTCAATGGCAAAAATCAATGAATATTGTAAATGCACAAACAGTAATATCTCCACATTGCACGGTGCAATTCTGAAATTTTTAGCTTTTTCCTGTTAATCCTAGCATGATAAAGAAGATTCAAAGTGAGTGAGATGCCAGCTCCTTTCATTCAGTCAGTAGCTTCAAACATTTCTGGTATATGAAAAACATGTTTTTCAATGGCAAAAATCAATGAATATTGTAAATGCACAAACAGTAATATCTCCACATTGCAAGGTGCAATTCTGAAATTTTTAGCTTTTTCCTGTTAATCCTAGCATGATAAAGAAGATTCAAAGAGAGTGAGATGCCAGCTCCTTTCATTCAGTCAGTAGCTTCAAACATTTCTGGTATATGAAAAACATGTTTTTCAATGGCAAAAATCAATGAATATTGTAAATGCACAAACAGTAATATCTCCACATTGCAAGGTGCAATTCTGAAATTTTTTGCTTTTTCCTGTTAATCCTAGCATGATAAAGAAGATTCAAAGAGAGTGAGATGCCAGCTCCTTTCATTCAGTCAGTAGCTTCAAACATTTCTGGTATATGAAAAACATGTTTTTCAATGGCAAAAATCAATGAATATTGTAAATGCACAAACAGTAATATCTCCACATTGCAAGGTGCAATTCTGAAATTTTTAGCTTTTTCCTGTTAATCCTAGCATGATAAAGAAGATTCAAAGAGAGTGAGATGCCAAGCTCCTTTCATTCAGTCAGTAGCTTCAAACATTTCTGGTATATGAAAAACATGTTTTTCAATGGCAAAAATCAATGAATATTGTAAATGCACAAACAGTAATATCTCCACATTGCAAGGTGCAATTCTGAAATTTTTTGCTTTTTCCTGTTAATCCTAGCATGATAAAGAAGATTCAAAGAGAGTGAGATGCCAGCTCCTTTCATTCAGTCAGTAGCTTCAAACATTTCTGGTATATGAAAAACATGTTTTTCAATGGCAAAAATCAATGAATATTGTAAATGCACAAACAGTAATATCTCCACATTGCAAGGTGCAATTCTGAAATTTTTTGCTTTTTCCTGCTAATCCTAGCATGATAAAGAAGATTCAAAGAGAGTGAGATGCCAGCTCCTTTCATTCAGTCAGTAGCTTCAAACATTTCTGGTATATGAAAAACATGTTTTTCAATGGCAAAAATCAATGAATATTGTAAATGCACAAACAGTAATATCTCCACATTGCACGGTGCAATTCTGAAATTTTTAGCTTTTTCCTGTTAATCCTAGCATGATAAAGAAGATTCAAAGAGAGTGAGATGCCAGCTCCTTTCATTCAGTCAGTAGCTTCAAACATTTCTGGTATATGAAAAACATGTTTTTCAATGGCAAAAATCAATGAATATTGTAAATGCACAAACAGTAATATCTCCACATTGCAAGGTGCAATTCTGAAATTTTTTGCTTTTTCCTGTTAATCCTAGCATGATAAAGAAGATTCAAAGAGAGTGAGATGCCAGCTCCTTTCATTCAGTCAGTAGCTTCAAACATTTCTGGTATATGAAAAACATGTTTTTCAATGGCAAAAATCAATGAATATTGTAAATGCACAAACAGTAATATCTCCACATTGCAAGGTGCAATTCTGAAATTTTTTGCTTTTTCCTGCTAATCCTAGCATGATAAAGAAGATTCAAAGAGAGTGAGATGCCAGCTCCTTTCATTCAGTCAGTAGCTTCAATCATTTCTGGTATATGAAAAACATGTTTTTCAATGGCAAAAATCAATGAATATTGTAAATGCACAAACAGTAATATCTCCACATTGCACGGTGCAATTCTGAAATTTTTAGCTTTTTCCTGTTAATCCTAGCATGATAAAGAAGATTCAAAGAGAGTGAGATGCCAGCTCCTTTCATTCAGTCAGTAGCTTCAAACATTTCTGGTATATGAAAAACATGTTTTTCAATGGCAAAAATCAATGAATATTGTAAATGCACAAACAGTAATATCTCCACATTGCAAGGTGCAATTCTGAAATTTTTTGCTTTTTCCTGTTAATCCTAGCATGATAAAGAAGATTCAAAGAGAGTGAGATGCCAGCTCCTTTCATTCAGTCAGTAGCTTCAAACATTTCTGGTAAATGAAAAACGTTTTTCAATGGCAAAAATCAATGAATATTGTAAATGCACAAACAGTAATATCTCCACATTGCAAGGTGCAATTCTGAAATTTTTTGCTTTTTCCTGCTAATCCTAGCATGATAAAGAAGATTCAAAGAGAGTGAGATGCCAGCTCCTTTCATTCAGTCAGTAGCTTCAAACATTTCTGGTATATGAAAAACATGTTTTTCAATGGCAAAAATCAATGAATATTGTAAATGCACAAACAGTAATATCTCCACATTGCACGGTGCAATTCTGAAATTTTTAGCTTTTTCCTGTTAATCCTAGCATGATAAAGAAGATTCAAAGAGAGTGAGATGCCAGCTCCTTTCATTCAGTCAGTAGCTTCAAACATTTCTGGTATATGAAAAACATGTTTTTCAATGGCAAAAATCAATGAATATTGTAAATGCACAAACAGTAATATCTCCACATTGCAAGGTGCAATTCTGAAATTTTTTGCTTTTTCCTGCTAATCCTAGCATGATAAAGAAGATTCAAAGAGAGTGAGATGCCAGCTCCTTTCATTCAGTCAGTAGCTTCAATCATTTCTGGTATATGAATAACATGATGTTTTTCAATGGCAAAAATCAATGAATATTGTAAATGCACAAACAGTAATTTCTCCGCATTGCAAGGTGCAATTCTGAAATTTTTTGCTTTTTCCTGCTCCTCTTAGCATGATAAAGAAGATTCAAAGAGAGTGAGATGCCAGCTCCTTTCATTCAGTCAGTAGCTTCAATCATTTCTGGACGTTTTTCAATGGCAAAAATCAATGAATATTGTAAATGCACAAACAGTAATTTCTCCGCATTGCAAGGTGCAATTCTGAAATTTTTTGATTTTTCCTGCTCCTCTTAGCATGATAAAGAAAATTCAAAGAGAGTGAGATGCCAGCTACTTTCATTCAGTCAGTAGCTTCAAACATTTCTGGTATATGAATAACAATGTTTTTCAATGGCAAAAATCAATGAATATTGTAAATGCACAAACAGTAATTTCTCCGCATTGCAAGGTGCAAGTCTGAAATTTTTTGCTTTTTCCTGCTCCTCTTAGCATGATAAAGAAGATTCAAAGAGAGTGAGATGCCAGCTACTTTCATTCAGTCAGTAGCTTCAATCATTTCTGGACGTTTTTCAATGGTATAAATCAATGAATATTGTAAATGCACAAACAGTAATTTCTCCACATTGCAAGGTGCAATTCTGAAATTTTTTGCTTTTTCCTGCTCCTCTTAGCATGATAAAGAAGATTCAAAGAGAGTGAGATGCCAGCTCCTTTCATTCAGTCAGTAGCTTCAAACATTTCTGGTATATGAAAAACATGTTTTTCAATGGCAAAAATCAATGAATATTGTAAATGCACAAACAGTAATATCTCCACATTGCAAGGTGCAATTCTGAAATTTTTTGCTTTTTCCTGCTAATCCTAGCATGATAAAGAAGATTCAAAGAGAGTGAGATGCCCGCTCCTTTCATTCAGTCAGTAGCTTCAAACATTTCTGGTATATGAAAAACATGTTTTTCAATGGCAAAAATCAATGAATATTGTAAATGCACAAACAGTAATATCTCCACATTGCACGGTGCAATTCTGAAATTTTTAGCTTTTTCCTGTTAATCCTAGCATGATAAAGAAGATTCAAAGAGAGTGAGATGCCAGCTACTTTCATTCAGTCAGTAGCTTCAAACATTTCTGGTATATGAAAAACATGTTTTTCAATGGCAAAAATCAATGAATATTGTAAATGCACAAACAGTAATATCTCCACATTGCAAGGTGCAATTCTGAAATTTTTTGCTTTTTCCTGCTAATCCTAGCATGATAAAGAAGATTCAAAGAGAGTGAGATGCCAGCTCCTTTCATTCAGTCAGTAGCTTCAAACATTTCTGGTATATGAAAAACATGTTTTTCAATGGCAAAAATCAATGAATATTGTAAATGCACAAACAGTAATATCTCCACATTGCACGGTGCAATTCTGAAATTTTTAGCTTTTTCCTGTTAATCCTAGCATGATAAAGAAGATTCAAAGAGAGTGAGATGCCAGCTCCTTTCATTCAGTCAGTAGCTTCAAACATTTCTGGTATATGAAAAACATGTTTTTCAATGGCAAAAATCAATGAATATTGTAAATGCACAAACAGTAATATCTCCACATTGCAAGGTGCAATTCTGAAATTTTTTGCTTTTTCCTGCTAATCCTAGCATGATAAAGAAGATTCAAAGAGAGTGAGATGCCAGCTCCTTTCATTCAGTCAGTAGCTTCAAACATTTCTGGTATATGAAAAACATGTTTTTCAATGGCAAAAATCAATGAATATTGTAAATGCACAAACAGTAATATCTCCACATTGCACGGTGCAATTCTGAAATTTTTAGCTTTTTCCTGTTAATCCTAGCATGATAAAGAAGATTCAAAGAGAGTGAGATGCCAGCTCCTTTCATTCAGTCAGTAGCTTCAAACATTTCTGGTATATGAAAAACATGTTTTTCAATGGCAAAATTCAATGAATATTGTAAATGCACAAACAGTAATATCTCCACATTGCAAGGTGCAATTCTGAAATTTTTTGCTTTTTCCTGCTAATCCTAGCATGATAAAGAAGATTCAAAGAGAGTGAGATGCCAGCTCCTTTCATTCAGTCAGTAGCTTCAAACATTTCTGGTATATGAAAAACATGTTTTTCAATGGCAAAAATCAATGAATATTGTAAATGCACAAACAGTAATATCTCCACATTGCACGGTGCAATTCTGAAATTTTTAGCTTTTTCCTGTTAATCCTAGCATGATAAAGAAGATTCAAAGAGAGTGAGATGCCAGCTCCTTTCATTCAGTCAGTAGCTTCAAACATTTCTGGTATATGAAAAACATGTTTTTCAATGGCAAAAATCAATGAATATTGTAAATGCACAAACAGTAATATCTCCACATTGCAAGGTGCAATTCTGAAATTTTTAGCTTTTTCCTGTTAATCCTAGCATGATAAAGAAGATTCAAAGAGAGTGAGATGCCAGCTCCTTTCATTCAGTCAGTAGCTTCAAACATTTCTGGTATATGAAAAACATGTTTTTCAATGGCAAAAATCAATGAATATTGTAAATGCACAAACAGTAATATCTCCACATTGCAAGGTGCAATTCTGAAATTTTTTGCTTTTTCCTGTTAATCCTAGCATGATAAAGAAGATTCAAAGAGAGTGAGATGCCAGCTCCTTTCATTCAGTCAGTAGCTTCAAACATTTCTGGTATATGAAAAACATGTTTTTCAATGGCAAAAATCAATGAATATTGTAAATGCACAAACAGTAATATCTCCACATTGCAAGGTGCAATTCTGAAATTTTTAGCTTTTTCCTGTTAATCCTAGCATGATAAAGAAGATTCAAAGAGAGTGAGATGCCAGCTCCTTTCATTCAGTCAGTAGCTTCAATCATTTCTGGACGTTTTTCAATGGCAAAAATCAATGAATATTGTAAATGCACAAACAGTAATTTCTCCGCATTGCAAGGTGCAATTCTGAAATTTTTTGATTTTTCCTGCTCCTCTTAGCATGATAAAGAAGATTCAAAGAGAGTGAGATGCCAGCTACTTTCATTCAGTCAGTAGCTTCAAACATTTCTGGTATATGAATAACATAATGTTTTTCAATGGCAAAAATCAATGAATATTGTAAATGCACAAACAGTAATTTCTCCGCATTGCAAGGTGCAAGTCTGAAATTTTTTGCTTTTTCCTGCTCCTCAGCATGATAAAGAAGATTCAAAGAGAGTGAGATGCCAGCTACTTTCATTCAGTCAGTAGCTTCAATCATTTCTGGACGTTTTTCAATGGTAAAAATCAATGAATATTGTAAATGCACAAACAGTAATTTCTCCACATTGCAAGGTGCAATTCTGAAATTTTTTGCTTTTTCCTGCTCCTCTTAGCATGATAAAGAAGATTCAAAGAGAGTGAGATGCCAGCTCCTTTCATTCAGTCAGTAGCTTCAAACATTTCTGGTATATGAATAACATGATGTTTTTCAATGGCAAAAATCAATGAATATTGTAAATGCACAAACAGTAATTTCTCCGCATTGCAAGGTGCAATTCTGAAATTTTTTGCTTTTTCCTGCTCCTCTTAGCATGATAAAGAAGATTCAAAGAGAGTGAGATGCCAGCTCCTTTCATTCAGTCAGTAGCTTCAATCATTTCTGGATGTTTTTCAATGGCAAAAATCAATGAATATTGTAAATGCACAAACTGTAATTTCTCCGCATTGCAAGGTGCAATTCTGAAATTTTTTGCTTTTTCCTGTTAATCCTAGCATGATAAAGAAGATTCAAAGAGAGTGAGATGCCAGCTCCTTTCATTCAGTCAGTAGCTTCAAACATTTCTGGTATATGAAAAACATGTTTTTCAATGGCAAAAATCAATGAATATTGTAAATGCACAAACAGTAATATCTCCACATTGCAAGGTGCAATTCTGAAATTTTTTGCTTTTTCCTGCTAATCCTAGCATGATAAAGAAGATTCAAAGAGAGTGAGATGCCAGCTCCTTTCATTCAGTCAGTAGCTTCAATCATTTCTGGTATATGAAAAACATGTTTTTCAATGGCAAAAATCAATGAATATTGTAAATGCACAAACAGTAATATCTCCACATTGCACGGTGCAATTCTGAAATTTTTAGCTTTTTCCTGTTAATCCTAGCATGATAAAGAAGATTCAAAGAGAGTGAGATGCCAGCTCCTTTCATTCAGTCAGTAGCTTCAAACATTTCTGGTATATGAAAAACATGTTTTTCAATGGCAAAAATCAATGAATATTGTAAATGCACAAACAGTAATATCTCCACATTGCAAGGTGCAATTCTGAAATTTTTTGCTTTTTCCTGCTAATCCTAGCATGATAAAGAAGATTCAAAGAGAGTGAGATGCCAGCTCCTTTCATTCAGTCAGTAGCTTCAAACATTTCTGGTATATGAAAAACATGTTTTTCAATGGCAAAAATCAATGAATATTGTAAATGCACAAACAGTAATATCTCCACATTGCACGGTGCAATTCTGAAATTTTTTGCTTTTTCCTGTTAATCCTAGCATGATAAAGAAGATTCAAAGAGAGTGAGATGCCAGCTCCTTTCATTCAGTCAGTAGCTTCAAACATTTCTGGTATATGAAAAACATGTTTTTCAATGGCAAAAATCAATGAATATTGTAAATGCACAAACAGTAATATCTCCACATTGCAAGGTGCAATTCTGAAATTTTTTGCTTTTTCCTGCTAATCCTAGCATGATAAAGAAGATTCAAAGAGAGTGAGATGCCAGCTCCTTTCATTCAGTCAGTAGCTTCAAACATTTCTGGTATATGAAAAACATGTTTTTCAATGGCAAAAATCAATGAATATTGTAAATGCACAAACAGTAATATCTCCACATTGCAAGGTGCAATTCTGAAATTTTTTGCTTTTTCCTGCTAATCCTAGCATGATAAAGAAGATTCAAAGAGAGTGAGATGCCAGCTCCTTTCATTCAGTCAGTAGCTTCAAACATTTCTGGTATATGAAAAACATGTTTTTCAATGGCAAAAATCAATGAATATTGTAAATGCACAAACAGTAATATCTCCACATTGCACGGTGCAATTCTGAAATTTTTAGCTTTTTCCTGTTAATCCTAGCATGATAAAGAAGATTCAAAGAGAGTGAGATGCCAGCTACTTTCATTCAGTCAGTAGCTTCAAACATTTCTGGTATATGAAAAACATGTTTTTCAATGGCAAAAATCAATGAATATTGTAAATGCACAAACAGTAATATCTCCACATTGCAAGGTGCAATTCTGAAATTTTTTGCTTTTTCCTGCTAATCCTAGCATGATAAAGAAGATTCAAAGAGAGTGAGATGCCAGCTCCTTTCATTCAGTCAGTAGCTTCAAACATTTCTGGTATATGAAAAACATGTTTTTCAATGGCAAAAATCAATGAATATTGTAAATGCACAAACAGTAATATCTCCACATTGCACGGTGCAATTCTGAAATTTTTAGCTTTTTCCTGTTAATCCTAGCATGATAAAGAAGATTCAAAGAGAGTGAGATGCCAGCTCCTTTCATTCAGTCAGTAGCTTCAAACATTTCTGGTATATGAAAAACATGTTTTTCAATGGCAAAAATCAATGAATATTGTAAATGCACAAACAGTAATATCTCCACATTGCAAGGTGCAATTCTGAAATTTTTTGCTTTTTCCTGCTAATCCTAGCATGATAAAGAAGATTCAAAGAGAGTGAGATGCCAGCTCCTTTCATTCAGTCAGTAGCTTCAAACATTTCTGGTATATGAAAAACATGTTTTTCAATGGCAAAAATCAATGAATATTGTAAATGCACAAACAGTAATATCTCCACATTGCACGGTGCAATTCTGAAATTTTTAGCTTTTTCCTGTTAATCCTAGCATGATAAAGAAGATTCAAAGAGAGTGAGATGCCAGCTCCTTTCATTCAGTCAGTAGCTTCAAACATTTCTGGTATATGAAAAACATGTTTTTCAATGGCAAAAATCAATGAATATTGTAAATGCACAAACAGTAATATCTCCACATTGCAAGGTGCAATTCTGAAATTTTTTGCTTTTTCCTGCTAATCCTAGCATGATAAAGAAGATTCAAAGAGAGTGAGATGCCAGCTCCTTTCATTCAGTCAGTAGCTTCAAACATTTCTGGTATATGAAAAACATGTTTTTCAATGGCAAAAATCAATGAATATTGTAAATGCACAAACAGTAATATCTCCACATTGCACGGTGCAATTCTGAAATTTTTAGCTTTTTCCTGTTAATCCTAGCATGATAAAGAAGATTCAAAGAGAGTGAGATGCCAGCTCCTTTCATTCAGTCAGTAGCTTCAAACATTTCTGGTATATGAAAAACATGTTTTTCAATGGCAAAAATCAATGAATATTGTAAATGCACAAACAGTAATATCTCCACATTGCAAGGTGCAATTCTGAAATTTTTAGCTTTTTCCTGTTAATCCTAGCATGATAAAGAAGATTCAAAGAGAGTGAGATGCCAGCTCCTTTCATTCAGTCAGTAGCTTCAAACATTTCTGGTATATGAAAAACATGTTTTTCAATGGCAAAAATCAATGAATATTGTAAATGCACAAACAGTAATATCTCCACATTGCAAGGTGCAATTCTGAAATTTTTAGCTTTTTCCTGTTAATCCTAGCATGATAAAGAAGATTCAAAGAGAGTGAGATGCCAGCTCCTTTCATTCAGTCAGTAGCTTCAAACATTTCTGGTATATGAAAAACATGTTTTTCAATGGCAAAAATCAATGAATATTGTAAATGCACAAACAGTAATATCTCCACATTGCAAGGTGCAATTCTGAAATTTTTAGCTTTTTCCTGTTAATCCTAGCATGATAAAGAAGATTCAAAGAGAGTGAGATGCCAGCTCCTTTCATTCAGTCAGTAGCTTCAAACATTTCTGGTATATGAAAAACATGTTTTTCAATGGCAAAAATCAATGAATATTGTAAATGCACAAACAGTAATATCTCCACATTGCAAGGTGCAATTCTGAAATTTTTTGCTTTTTCCTGTTAATCCTAGCATGATAAAGAAGATTCAAAGAGAGTGAGATGCCAGCTCCTTTCATTCAGTCAGTAGCTTCAAACATTTCTGGTATATGAAAAACATGTTTTTCAATGGCAAAAATCAATGAATATTGTAAATGCACAAACAGTAATATCTCCACATTGCAAGGTGCAATTCTGAAATTTTTTGCTTTTTCCTGCTAATCCTAGCATGATAAAGAAGATTCAAAGAGAGTGAGATGCCAGCTCCTTTCATTCAGTCAGTAGCTTCAATCATTTCTGGTATATGAAAAACATGTTTTTCAATGGCAAAAATCAATGAATATTGTAAATGCACAAACAGTAATATCTCCACATTGCACGGTGCAATTCTGAAATTTTTAGCTTTTTCCTGTTAGTCCTAGCATGATAAAGAAGATTCAAAGAGCGTGAGATGCCAGCTCCTTTCATTCAGTCAGTAGCTTCAAACATTTCTGGTATATGAAAAACATGTTTTTCAATGGCAAAAATCAATGAATATTGTAAATGCACAAACAGTAATATCTCCACATTGCAAGGTGCAATTCTGAAATTTTTTGCTTTTTCCTGTTAATCCTAGCATGATAAAGAAGATTCAAAGAGAGTGAGATGCCAGCTCCTTTCATTCAGTCAGTAGCTTCAAACATTTCTGGTATATGAAAAACGTTTTTCAATGGCAAAAATCAATGAATATTGTAAATGCACAAACAGTAATATCTCCACATTGCAAGGTGCAATTCTGAAATTTTTTGCTTTTTCCTGCTAATCCTAGCATGATAAAGAAGATTCAAAGAGAGTGAGATGCCAGCTCCTTTCATTCAGTCAGTAGCTTCAAACATTTCTGGTATATGAAAAACATGTTTTTCAATGGCAAAAATCAATGAATATTGTAAATGCACAAACAGTAATATCTCCACATTGCACGGTGCAATTCTGAAATTTTTAGCTTTTTCCTGTTAATCCTAGCATGATAAAGAAGATTCAAAGAGAGTGAGATGCCAGCTACTTTCATTCAGTCAGTAGCTTCAAACATTTCTGGTATATGAAAAACATGTTTTTCAATGGCAAAAATCAATGAATATTGTAAATGCACAAACAGTAATATCTCCACATTGCAAGGTGCAATTCTGAAATTTTTTGCTTTTTCCTGCTAATCCTAGCATGATAAAGAAGATTCAAAGAGAGTGAGATGCCAGCTCCTTTCATTCAGTCAGTAGCTTCAAACATTTCTGGTATATGAAAAACATGTTTTTCAATGGCAAAAATCAATGAATATTGTAAATGCACAAACAGTAATATCTCCACATTGCACGGTGCAATTCTGAAATTTTTAGCTTTTTCCTGTTAATCCTAGCATGATAAAGAAGATTCAAAGAGAGTGAGATGCCAGCTCCTTCCATTCAGTCAGTAGCTTCAAACATTTCTGGTATATGAAAAACATGTTTATATGAAAAACATGTTTTTCAATGGCAAAAATCAATGAATATTGTAAATGCACAAACAGTAATATCTCCACATTGCACGGTGCAATTCTGAAATTTTTTGCTTTTTCCTGTTAATCCTAGCATGATAAAGAAGATTCAAAGAGAGTGAGATGCCAGCTCCTTTCATTCAGTCAGTAGCTTCAAACATTTCTGGTATATGAAAAACATGTTTTTCAATGGCAAAAATCAATGAATATTGTAAATGCACAAACAGTAATATCTCCACATTGCAAGGTGCAATTCTGAAATTTTTTGCTTTTTCCTGCTAATCCTAGCATGATAAAGAAGATTCAAAGAGAGTGAGATGCCAGCTCCTTTCATTCAGTCAGTAGCTTCAAACATTTCTGGTATATGAAAAACATGTTTTTCAATGGCAAAAATCATTGAATATTGTAAATGCACAAACAGTAATATCTCCACATTGCAAGGTGCAATTCTGAAATTTTTTGCTTTTTCCTGCTAATCCTAGCATGATAAAGAAGATTCAAAGAGAGTGAGATGCCAGCTCCTTTCATTCAGTCAGTAGCTTCAAACATTTCTGGTATATGAAAAACATGTTTTTCAATGGCAAAAATCAATGAATATTGTAAATGCACAAACAGTAATATCTCCACATTGCACGGTGCAATTCTGAAATTTTTAGCTTTTTCCTGTTAATCCTAGCATGATAAAGAAGATTCAAAGAGAGTGAGATGCCAGCTCCTTTCATTCAGTCAGTAGCTTCAAACATTTCTGGTATATGAAAAACATGTTTTTCAATGGCAAAAATCAATGAATATTGTAAATGCACAAACAGTAATATCTCCACATTGCACGGTGCAATTCTGAAATTTTTAGCTTTTTCCTGTTAATCCTAGCATGATAAAGAAGATTCAAAGAGAGTGAGATGCCAGCTCCTTTCATTCAGTCAGTAGCTTCAAACATTTCTGGTATATGAAAAACATGTTTTTCAATGGCAAAAATCAATGAATATTGTAAATGCACAAACAGTAATATCTCCACATTGCAAGGTGCAATTCTGAAATTTTTTGCTTTTTCCTGCTAATCCTAGCATGATAAAGAAGATTCAAAGAGAGTGAGATGCCAGCTCCTTTCATTCAGTCAGTAGCTTCAAACATTTCTGGTATATGAAAAACATGTTTTTCAATGGCAAAAATCAATGAATATTGTAAATGCACAAACAGTAATATCTCCACATTGCACGGTGCAATTCTGAAATTTTTAGCTTTTTCCTGTTAATCCTAGCATGATAAAGAAGATTCAAAGAGAGTGAGATGCCAGCTCCTTTCATTCAGTCAGTAGCTTCAAACATTTCTGGTATATGAAAAACATGTTTTTCAATGGCAAAAATCAATGAATATTGTAAATGCACAAACAGTAATATCTCCACATTGCAAGGTGCAATTCTGAAATTTTTTGCTTTTTCCTGTTAATCCTAGCATGATAAAGAAGATTCAAAGAGAGTGAGATGCCAGCTCCTTTCATTCAGTCAGTAGCTTCAAACATTTCTGGTATATGAAAAACATGTTTTTCAATGGCAAAAATCAATGAATATTGTAAATGCACAAACAGTAATATCTCCACATTGCAAGGTGCAATTCTGAAATTTTTTGCTTTTTCCTGCTAATCCTAGCATGATAAAGAAGATTCAAAGAGAGTGAGATGCCAGCTCCTTTCATTCAGTCAGTAGCTTCAAACATTTCTGGTATATGAAAAACATGTTTTTCAATGGCAAAAATCAATGAATATTGTAAATGCACAAACAGTAATATCTCCACATTGCACGGTGCAATTCTGAAATTTTTAGCTTTTTCCTGTTAATCCTAGCATGATAAAGAAGATTCAAAGAGAGTGAGATGCCAGCTCCTTTCATTCAGTCAGTAGCTTCAAACATTTCTGGTATATGAAAAACATGTTTTTCAATGGCAAAAATCAATGAATATTGTGAATGCACAAACAGTAATATCTCCACATTGCAAGGTGCAATTCTGAAATTTTTTGCTTTTTCCTGCTAATCCTAGCATGATAAAGAAGATTCAAAGAGAGTGAGATGCCAGCTCCTTTCATTCAGTCAGTAGCTTCAAACATTTCTGGTATATGAAAAACGTTTTTCAATGGCAAAAATCAATGAATATTGTAAATGCACAAACAGTAATATCTCCACATTGCAAGGTGCAATTCTGAAATTTTTTGCTTTTTCCTGCTAATCCTAGCATGATAAAGAAGATTCAAAGAGAGTGAGATGCCAGCTCCTTTCGTTCAGTCAGTAGCTTCAATCATTTCTGGACGTTTTTCAATGGCAAAAATCATTGAATATTATAAATGCACAAACAGTAATTTCTCCGCATTGCAAGGTGCAATTCTGAAATTTTTTACTTTTTCCTGCTCCTCTTAGCATGATAAAGAAGATTCAAAGAGAGTGAGATGCCAGCTCCTTTCATTCAGTCAGTAGCTTCAAACATTTCTGGTATATGAATAACATGATGTTTTTCAATGGCAAAAATCAATGAATATTGTAAATGCACAAACAGTAATTTCTCCGCATTGCAAGGTGCAAGTCTGAAATTTTTTGCTTTTTCCTGCTCCTCTTAGCATGATAAAGAAGATTCAAAGAGAGTGAGATGCCAGCTACTTTCATTCAGTCAGTAGCTTCAATCATTTCTGGACGTTTTTCAATGGTAAAAATCAATGAATATTGTAAATGCACAAACAGTAATTTCTCCACATTGCAAGGTGCAATTCTGAAATTGTTTGCTTTTTCCTGCTCCTCTTAGCATGATAAAGAAGATTCAAAGAGAGTGAGATGCCAGCTCCTTTCATTCAGTCAGTAGCTTCAAACATTTCTGGTATATGAATAACATGATGTTTTTCAATGGCAAAAATCAATGAATATTGTAAATGCACAAACAGTAATTTCTCCGCATTGCAAGGTGCAATTCTGAAATTTTTTGCTTTTTCCTGCTCCTCTTAGCATGATAAAGAAGATTCAAAGAGAGTGAGATGCCAGCTCCTTTCATTCAGTCAGTAGCTTCAATCATTTCTGGATGTTTTTCAATGGCAAAAATCAATGAATATTGTAAATGCACAAACTGTAATTTCTCCGCATTGCAAGGTGCAATTCTGAAATTTTTTGCTTTTTCCTGCTCCTCTTAGCATGATAAAGAAGATTCAAAGAGAGTGAGATGCCAGCTCCTTTCATTCAGTCAGTAGCTTCAATCATTTCTGGACGTTTTTCAATGGCAAAAACCAATGAATATTGTAAATGCACAAACAGTAATTTCTCCGCATTGCAAGGTGCAATTCTGAAATTTTTTGCTTTTTCCTGCTCCTCTTAGCATGATAAAGAAGATTCAAAGAGAGTGAGATGCCAGCTCCTTTCATTCAGTCAGTACCTTCAATCATTTCTGGACGTTTTTCAATGGCAAAAATCAATGAATATTGTAAATGCACAAACAGTAATTTCTCCGCATTGCAAGGTGCAATTCTGAAATTTTTTGCTTTTTCCTGCTCCTCTTAGCATGATAAAGAAGATTCAAAGAGAGTGAGATGCCAGCTCCTTTCATTCAGTCAGTAGCTTCAAACATTTCTGGTATATGAATAACATGATGTTTTTCAATGGCAAAAATCAATGAATATTGTAAATGCTCAAACAGTAATTTCTCCGCATTGCAAGGTGCAATTCTGAAATTTTTTGCTTTTTCCTGCTCCTCTTAGCATGATAAAGAAGATTCAAAGAGAGTGAGATGCCAGCTCTTTTCATTCAGTCAGTAGCTTCAATCATTTCTGGATGTTTTTCAATGGCAAAAATCAATGAATATTGTAAATGCACAAACAGTAATTTCTCCGCATTGCAAGGTGCAATTCTGAAATTTTTTGCTTTTTCCTGCTCCTCTTAGCATGATAAAGAAGATTCAAAGAGAGTGTGATGTCAGCTCCTTTCATTCAGTCAGTAGCTTCAAACATTTCTGGTATATGAATAACATGATGTTTTTCAATGGCAAAAATCAATGAATATTGTAAATGCACAAACAGTAATTTCTCCGCATTGCAAGGTGCAATTCTGAAATTTTTTGCTTTTTCCTGCTCCTCTTAGCATGATAAAGAAGATTCAAAGAGAGTGAGATGCCAGCTCCTTTCATTCAGTCAGTAGCTTCAATCATTTCTGGATGTTTTTCAATGGCAAAATCAATGAATATTGTAAATGTACAAACAGTAATTTCTCCGCATTGCAAGGTGCAATTCTAAAATTTTTTGCTTTTTCCTGCTCCTCTTAGCATGATAAAGAAGATTCAAAGAGAGTGAGATGCCAGCTCCTTTCATTCAGTCAGTAGCTTCAAACATTTCTGGTATATGAATAACATGATGTTTTTCAATGGCAAAAATCAATGAATATTGTAAATGCACAAACAGTAATTTCTCCGCATTGCAAGGTGCAAGTCTGAAATTTTTTGCTTTTTCCTGCTCCTCTTAGCATGATAAAGAAGATTCAAAGAGAGTGAGATGCCAGCTACTTTCATTCAGTCAGTAGCTTCAATCATTTCTGGATGTTTTTCAATGGCAAAAATCAATGAATATTGTAAATGCACAAACAGTAATTTCTCCGCATTGCAAGGTGCAATTCTGAAATTTTTTGCTTTTTCCTGCTCCTCTTAGCATGATAAAGAAGATTCAAAGAGAGTGAGATGCCAGCTCCTTTCGTTCAGTCAGTAGCTTCAATCATTTCTGGACGTTTTTCAATGGCAAAAATCATTGAATATTATAAATGCACAAACAGTAATTTCTCCGCATTGCAAGGTGCAATTCTGAAATTTTTTACTTTTTCCTGCTCCTCTTAGCATGATAAAGAAGATTCAAAGAGAGTGAGATGCCAGCTCCTTTCATTCAGTCAGTAGCTTCAAACATTTCTGGTATATGAATAACATGTTTTTCAATGGCAAAAATCAATGAATATTGTAAATGCACAAACAGTAATTTCTCCGCATTGCAAGGTGCAAGTCTGAAATTTTTTGCTTTTTCCTGCTCCTCTTAGCATGATAAAGAAGATTCAAAGAGAGTGAGATGCCAGCTACTTTCATTCAGTCAGTAGCTTCAATCATTTCTGGACGTTTTTCAATGGTAAAAATCAATGAATATTGTAAATGCACAAACAGTAATTTCTCCACATTGCAAGGTGCAATTCTGAAATTGTTTGCTTTTTCCTGCTCCTCTTAGCATGATAAAGAAGATTCAAAGAGAGTGAGATGCCAGCTCCTTTCATTCAGTCAGTAGCTTCAAACATTTCTGGTATATGAATAACATGATGTTTTTCAATGGCGAAAATCAATGAATATTGTAAATGCACAAACAGTAATTTCTCCGCATTGCAAGGTGCAATTCTGAAATTTTTTGCTTTTTCCTGCTCCTCTTAGCATGATAAAGAAGATTCAAAGAGAGTGAGATGCCAGCTCCTTTCATTCAGTCAGTAGCTTCAATCATTTCTGGATGTTTTTCAATGGCAAAAATCAATGAATATTGTAAATGCACAAACTGTAATTTCTCCGCATTGCAAGGTGCAATTCTGAAATTTTTTGCTTTTTCCTGCTCCTCTTAGCATGATAAAGAAGATTCAAAGAGAGTGAGATGCCAGCTCCTTTCATTCAGTCAGTAGCTTCAATCATTTCTGGACGTTTTTCAATGGAAAAAACCAATGAATATTGTAAATGCACAAACAGTAATTTCTCCGCATTGCAAGGTGCAATTCTGAAATTTTTTGCTTTTTCCTGCTCCTCTTAGCATGATAAAGAAGATTCAAAGAGAGTGAGATGCCAGCTCCTTTCATTCAGTCAGTACCTTCAATCATTTCTGGACGTTTTTCAATGGCAAAAATCAATGAATATTGTAAATGCACAAACAGTAATTTCTCCGCATTGCAAGGTGCAATTCTGAAATTTTTTGCTTTTTCCTGCTCCTCTTAGCATGATAAAGAAGATTCAAAGAGAGTGAGATGCCAGCTCCTTTCATTCAGTCAGTAGCTTCAAACATTTCTGGTATATGAATAACATGATGTTTTTCAATGGCAAAAATCAATGAATATTGTAAATGCACAAACAGTAATTTCTCCGCATTGCAAGGTGCAATTCTGAAATTTTTTGCTTTTTCCTGCTCCTCTTAGCATGATAAAGAAGATTCAAAGAGAGTGAGATGCCAGCTCTTTTCATTCAGTCAGTAGCTTCAATCATTTCTGGATGTTTTTCAATGGCAAAAATCAATGAATATTGTAAATGCACAAACAGTAATTTCTCCGCATTGCAAGGTGCAATTCTGAAATTTTTTGCTTTTTCCTGCTCCTCTTAGCATGATAAAGAAGATTCAAAGAGAGTGTGATGTCAGCTCCTTTCATTCAGTCAGTAGCTTCAAACATTTCTGGTATATGAATAACATGATGTTTTTCAATGGCAAAAATCAATGAATATTGTAAATGCACAAACAGTAATTTCTCCGCATTGCAAGGTGCAATTCTGAAATTTTTTGCTTTTTCCTGCTCCTCTTAGCATGATAAAGAAGATTCAAAGAGAGTGAGATGCCAGCTCCTTTCATTCAGTCAGTAGCTTCAATCATTTCTGGATGTTTTTCAATGGCAAAAATCAATGAATATTGTAAATGTACAAACAGTAATTTCTCCGCATTGCAAGGTGCAATTCTGAAATTTTTTGCTTTTTCCTGCTCCTCTTAGCATGATAAAGAAGATTCAAAGAGAGTGAGATGCCAGCTCCTTTCATTCAGTCAGTAGCTTCAAACATTTCTGGTATATGAATAACATGATGTTTTTCAATGGCAAAAATCAATGAATATTGTAAATGCACAAACAGTAATTTCTCCGCATTGCAAGGTGCAAGTCTGAAATTTTTTGCTTTTTCCTGCTCCTCTTAGCATGATAAAGAAGATTCAAAGAGAGTGAGATGCCAGCTACTTTCATTCAGTCAGTAGCTTCAATCATTTCTGGACGTTTTTCAATGGTAAAAATCAATGAATATTGTAAATGCACAAACAGTAATTTCTCCACATTGCAAGGTGCAATTCTGAAATTTTTTGCTTTTTCCTGCTCCTCTTAGCATGATAAAGAAGATTCAAAGAGAGTGAGATGCCAGCTCCTTTCATTCAGTCAGTAGCTTCAAACATTTCTGGTATATGAATAACATGATGTTTTTCAATGGCAAAAATCAATGAATATTGTAAATGCACAAACAGTAATTTCTCCGCATTGCAAGGTGCAAGTCTGAAATTTTTTGCTTTTTCCTGCTCCTCTTAGCATGATAAAGAAGATTCAAAGAGAGTGAGATGCCAGCTACTTTCATTCAGTCAGTAGCTTCAATCATTTCTGGACGTTTTTCAATGGTAAAAATCAATGAATATTGTAAATGCACAAACAGTAATTTCTCCACATTGCAAGGTGCAATTCTGAAATTTTTTGCTTTTTCCTGCTCCTCTTAGCATGATAAAGAAGATTCAAAGAGAGTGAGATGCCAGCTCCTTTCATTCAGTCAGTAGCTTCAATCATTTCTGGATGTTTTTCAATGGCAAAAATCAATGAATATTGTAAATGCACAAACAGTAATTTCTCCGCATTGCAAGGTGCAATTCTGAAATTTTTTGCTTTTTCCTGCTCCTCTTAGCATGATAAACAAGATTCAAAGAGAGTGTGATGTCAGCTCCTTTCATTCAGTCAGTAGCTTCAAACATTTCTGGTATATGAATAACATGATGTTTTTCAATGGCAAAAATCAATGAATATTGTAAATGCACAAACAGTAATTTCTCCGCATTGCAAGGTGCAATTCTGAAATTTTTTGCTTTTTCCTGCTCCTCTTAGCATGATAAAGAAGATTCAAAGAGAGTGAGATGCCAGCTCCTTTCATTCAGTCAGTAGCTTCAATCATTTCTGGATGTTTTTCAATGGCAAAAATCAATGAATATTGTAAATGCACAAACAGTAATTTCTCCGCATTGCAAGGTGCAATTCTGAAATTTTTTGCTTTTTCCTGCTCCTCTTAGCATGATAAAGAAGATTCAAAGAGAGTGAGATGCCAGCTCCTTTCATTCAGTCAGTAGCTTCAAACATTTCTGGTATATGAATAACATGATGTTTTTCAATGGCAAAAATCAATGAATATTGTAAATGCACAAACAGTAATTTCTCCGCATTGCAAGGTGCAAGTCTGAAATTTTTTGCTTTTTCCTGCTCCTCTTAGCATGATAAAGAAGATTCAAAGAGAGTGAGATGCCAGCTACTTTCATTCAGTCAGTAGCTTCAATCATTTCTGGACGTTTTTCAATGGTAAAAATCAATGAATATTGTAAATGCACAAACAGTAATTTCTCCGCATTGCAAGGTGCAATTCTGAAATTTTTTGCTTTTTCCTGCTCCTCTTAGCATGATAAAGAAGATTCAAAGAGAGTGAGATGCCAGCTACTTTCATTCAGTCAGTAGCTTCAATCATTTCTGGACGTTTTTCAATGGTAAAAATCAATGAATATTGTAAATGCACAAACAGTAATTTCTCCGCATTGCAAGGTGCAATTCTGAAATTTTTTGCTTTTTCCTGCTCCTCTTAGCATGATAAAGAAGATTCAAAGAGAGTGAGATGCCAGCTACATTCATTCAGTCAGTAGCTTCAATCATTTCTGGACGTTTTTCAATGGTAAAAATCAATGAATATTGTAAATGCACAAACAGTAATTTCTCCACATTGCAAGGTGCAATTCTGAAATTTTTTGCTTTTTCCTGCTCCTCTTAGCATGATAAAGAAGATTCAAAGAGAGTGAGATGCCAGCTCCTTTCATTCAGTCAGTAGCTTCAAACATTTCTGGTATATGAATAACATGATGTTTTTCAATGGCAAAAATCAATGAATATTGTAAATGCACAAACAGTAATTTCTCCGCATTGCAAGGTGCAATTCTGAAATTTTTTGCTTTTTCCTGCTCCTCTTAGCATGATAAAGAAGATTCAAAGAGAGTGAGATGCCAGCTCCTTTCGTTCAGTCAGTAGCTTCAATCATTTCTGGACGTTTTTCAATGGCAAAAATCATTGAATATTGTAAATGCACAAACAGTAATTTCTCCGCATTGCAAGGTGCAATTCTGAAATTTTTTGCTTTTTCCTGCTCCTCTTAGCATGATAAAGAAGATTCAAAGAGAGTGAGATGCCAGCTCCTTTCATTCAGTCAGTAGCTTCAAACATTTCTGGTATATGAATAACATGATGTTTTTCAATGGCAAAAATCAATGAATATTGTAAATGCACAAACAGTAATTTCTCCGCATTGCAAGGTGCAAGTCTGAAATTTTTTGCTTTTTCCTGCTCCTCTTAGCATGATAAAGAAGATTCAAAGAGAGTGAGATGCCAGCTACATTCATTCAGTCAGTAGCTTCAATCATTTCTGGACGTTTTTCAATGGTAAAAATCAATGAATATTGTAAATGCACAAACAGTAATTTCTCCACATTGCAAGGTGCAATTCTGAAATTTTTTGCTTTTTCCTGCTCCTCTTAGCATGATAAAGAAGATTCAAAGAGAGTGAGATGCCAGCTCCTTTCATTCAGTCAGTAGCTTCAAACATTTCTGGTATATGAATAACATGATGTTTTTCAATGGCAAAAATCAATGAATATTGTAAATGCACAAACAGTAATTTCTCCGCATTGCAAGGTGCAATTCTGAAATTTTTTGCTTTTTCCTGCTCCTCTTAGCATGATAAAGAAGATTCAAAGAGAGTGAGATGCCAGCTCCTTTCATTCAGTCAGTAGCTTCAATCATTTCTGGATGTTTTTCAATGGCAAAAATCAATGAATATTGTAAATGCACAAACAGTAATTTCTCCGCATTGCAAGGTGCAAATCTGAAATTTTTTGC
>NW_027370945.1:0-31993 GCF_046119375.1 Phyllobates terribilis | reverse complement strand
TTGCAATGTGGAGATATTACTGTTTGTGCATTTACAATATTCATTGATTTTTGCCATTGAAAAACATGTTTTTCATATACCAGAAATGTTTGAAGCTACTGACTGAATGAAAGGAGCTGGCATCTCTCTCTCTTTGAATCTTCTTTATCATGCTAGGATTAGCAGGAAAAAGCAAAAAATTTCAGAATTGCACCTTGCAATGTGGAGATATTACTGTTTGTGCATTTACAATATTCATTGATTTTTGCCATTGAAAAACATGTTTTTCATATACCAGAAATGTTTGAAGCTACTGACTGAATGAAAGGAGCTGGCATCTCACTCTCTTTGAATCTTCTTTATCATGCTAGGATTAGCAGGAAAAAGCAAAAAATTTCAGAATTGCACCTTGCAATGTGGAGATATTACTGTTTGTGCATTTACAATATTCATTGATTTTTGCCATTGAAAAACATGTTTTTCATATACCAGAAATGTTTGAAGCTACTGACTGAATGAAAGGAGCTGGCATCTCACTCTCTTTGAATCTTCTTTATCATGCTAGGATTAACAGGAAAAAGCTAAAAATTTCAGAATTGCACCGTGCAATGTGGAGATATTACTGTTTGTGCATTTACAATATTCATTGATTTTTGCATTGAAAAACATGTTTTTCATATACCAGAAATGTTTGAAGCTACTGACTGAATGAAAGGAGCTGGCATCTCACTCTCTTTGAATCTTCTTTATCATGCTAGGATTAGCAGGAAAAAGCAAAAAATTTCAGAATTGCACCTTGCAATGTGGAGATATTACTGTTTGTGCATTTACAATATTCATTGATTTTTGCCATTGAAAAACATGTTTTTCATATACCAGAAATGTTTGAAGCTACTGACTGAATGAAAGGAGCTGGCATCTCACTCTCTTTGAATCTTCTTTATCATGCTAGGATTAACAGGAAAAAGCAAAAAATTTCAGAATTGCACCTTGCAATGTGGAGATATTACTGTTTGTGCATTTACAATATTCATTGATTTTTGCCATTGAAAAACATGTTTTTCATATACCAGAAATGTTTGAAGCTACTGACTGAATGAAAGGAGCTGGCATCTCACTCTCTTTGAATCTTCTTTATCATGCTAGGATTAACAGGAAAAAGCTAAAAATTTCAGAATTGCACCGTGCAATGTGGAGATATTACTGTTTGTGCATTTACAATATTCATTGATTTTTGCCATTGAAAAACATGTTTTTCATATACCAGAAATGTTTGAAGCTACTGACTGAATGAAAGGAGCTGGCATCTCACTCTCTTTGAATCTTCTTTATCATGCTAGGATTAACAGGAAAAAGCAAAAAATTTCAGAATTGCACCTTGCAATGTGGAGATATTACTGTTTGTGCATTTACAATATTCATTGATTTTTGCCATTGAAAAACATGTTTTTCATATACCAGAAATGTTTGAAGCTACTGACTGAATGAAAGGAGCTGGCATCTCACTCTCTTTGAATCTTCTTTATCATGCTAGGATTAACAGGAAAAAGCTAAAAATTTCAGAATTGCACCGTGCAATGTGGAGATATTACTGTTTGTGCATTTACAATATTCATTGATTTTTGCCATTGAAAAACATGTTTTTCATATACCAGAAATGTTTGAAGCTACTGACTGAATGAAAGGAGCTGGCATCTCACTCTCTTTGAATCTTCTTTATCATGCTAGGATTAGCAGGAAAAAGCAAAAAATTTCAGAATTGCACCTTGCAATGTGGAGATATTACTGTTTGTGCATTTACAATATTCATTGATTTTTGCCATTGAAAAACATGTTTTTCATATACCAGAAATGTTTGAAGCTACTGACTGAATGAAAGGAGCTGGCATCTCACTCTCTTTGAATCTTCTTTATCATGCTAGGATTAACAGGAAAAAGCAAAAAATTTCAGAATTGCACCTTGCAATGTGGAGATATTACTGTTTGTGCATTTACAATATTCATTGATTTTTGCCATTGAAAAACATGTTTTTCATATACCAGAAATGTTTGAAGCTACTGACTGAATGAAAGGAGCTGGCATCTCACTCTCTTTGAATCTTCTTTATCATGCTAGGATTAACAGGAAAAAGCTAAAAATTTCAGAATTGCACCGTGCAATGTGGAGATATTACTGTTTGTGCATTTACAATATTCATTGATTTTTGCCATTGTAAAACGTTTTTCATATACCAGAAATGTTTGAAGCTACTGACTGAATGAAAGGAGCTGGCATCTCACTCTCTTTGAATCTTCTTTATCATGCTAGGATTAACAGGAAAAAGCAAAAAATTTCAGAATTGCACCTTGCAATGTGGAGATATTACTGTTTGTGCATTTACAATATTCATTGATTTTTGCCATTGAAAAACATGTTTTTCATATACCAGAAATGTTTGAAGCTACTGACTGAATGAAAGGAGCTGGCATCTCACTCTCTTTGAATCTTCTTTATCATGCTAGGATTAACAGGAAAAAGCTAAAAAATTTCAGAATTGCACCGTGCAATGTGGAGATATTACTGTTTGTGCATTTACAATATTCATTGATTTTTGCCATTGAAAAACATGTTTTTCATATACCAGAAATGTTTGAAGCTACTGACTGAATGAAAGGAGCTGGCATCTCACTCTCTTTGAATCTTCTTTATCATGCTAGGATTAGCGGGAAAAAGCAAAAAATTTCAGAATTGCACCTTGCAATGTGGAGATATTACTGTTTGTGCATTTACAATATTCATTGATTTTTGCCATTGAAAAACATGTTTTTCATATACCAGAAATGTTTGAAGCTACTGACTGAATGAAAGGAGCTGGCATCTCACTCTCTTTGAATCTTCTTTATCATGCTAGGATTAACAGGAAAAAGCAAAAAATTTCAGAATTGCACCTTGCAATGTGGAGATATTACTGTTTGTGCATTTACAATATTCATTGATTTTTGCCATTGAAAAACATGTTTTTCATATACCAGAAATGTTTGAAGCTACTGACTGAATGAAAGGAGCTGGCATCTCACTCTCTTTGAATCTTCTTTATCATGCTAGGATTAACAGGAAAAAGCAAAAAATTTCAGAATTGCACCTTGCAATGTGGAGATATTACTGTTTGTGCATTTACAATATTCATTGATTTTTGCCATTGAAAAACATGTTTTTCATATACCAGAAATGTTTGAAGCTACTGACTGAATGAAAGGAGCTGGCATCTCACTCTCTTTGAATCTTCTTTATCATGCTAGGATTAACAGGAAAAGCAAAAAATTTCAGAATTGCACCTTGCAATGTGGAGATATTACTGTTTGTGCATTTACAATATTCATTGATTTTTGCCATTGAAAAACATGTTTTTCATATACCAGAAATGTTTGAAGCTACTGACTGAATGAAAGGAGCTGGCATCTCACTCTCTTTGAATCTTCTTTATCATGCTAGGATTAGCAGGAAAAAGCAAAAAATTTCAGAATTGCACCTTGCAATGTGGAGATATTACTGTTTGTGCATTTACAATATTCATTGATTTTTGCCATTGAAAAACGTCCAGAAATGTTTGAAGCTACTGACTGAATGAAAGGAGCTGGCATCTCACTCTCTTTGAATCTTCTTTATCATGCTAGGATTAGCAGGAAAAAGCAAAAAATTTCAGAATTGCACCTTGCAATGTGGAGATATTACTGTTTGTGCATTTACAATATTCATTGATTTTTGCCATTGAAAAACATGTTTTTCATATACCAGAAATGTTTGAAGCTACTGACTGAATGAAAGGAGCTGGCATCTCTCTCTCTTTGAATCTTCTTTATCATGCTAGGATTAGCAGGAAAAAGCAAAAAATTTCAGAATTGCACCTTGCAATGTGGAGATATTACTGTTTGTGCATTTACAATATTCATTGATTTTTGCCATTGAAAAACATGTTTTTCATATACCAGAAATGTTTGAAGCTACTGACTGAATGAAAGGAGCTGGCATCTCACTCTCTTTGAATCTTCTTTATCATGCTAGGATTAACAGGAAAAAGCAAAAAATTTCAGAATTGCACCTTGCAATGTGGAGATATTACTGTTTGTGCATTTACAATATTCATTGATTTTTGCCATTGAAAAACATGTTTTTCATATACCAGAAATGTTTGAAGCTACTGACTGAATGAAAGGAGCTGGCATCTCACTCTCTTTGAATCTTTATCATGCTAGGATTAACAGGAAAAAGCTAAAAATTTCAGAATTGCACCGTGCAATGTGGAGATATTACTGTTTGTGCATTTACAATATTCATTGATTTTTGCCATTGAAAAACATGTTTTTCATATACCAGAAATGTTTGAAGCTACTGACTAAATGAAAGGAGCTGGCATCTCACTCTCTTTGAATCTTCTTTATCATGCTAGGATTAGCAGGAAAAAGCAAAAAATTTCAGAATTGCACCTTGCAATGTGGAGATATTACTGTTTGTGCATTTACAATATTCATTGATTTTTGCCATTGAAAAACATGTTTTTCATATACCAGAAATGTTTGAAGCTACTGACTGAATGAAAGGAGCTGGCATCTCACTCTCTTTGAATCTTCTTTATCATGCTAGGATTAACAGGAAAAAGCTAAAAATTTCAGAATTGCACCGTGCAATGTGGAGATATTACTGTTTGTGCATTTACAATATTCATTGATTTTTGCATTGAAAAACATGTTTTTCATATACCAGAAATGTTTGAAGCTACTGACTGAATGAAAGGAGCTGGCATCTCACTCTCTTTGAATCTTCTTTATCATGCTAGGATTAGCAGGAAAAAGCAAAAAAATTTCAGAATTGCACCTTGCAATGTGGAGATATTACTGTTTGTGCATTTACAATATTCATTGATTTTTGCCATTGAAAAACATGTTTTTCATATACCAGAAATGTTTGAAGCTACTGACTGAATGAAAGGAGCTGGCATCTCACTCTCTTTGAATCTTCTTTATCATGCTAGGATTAACAGGAAAAAGCAAAAAATTTCAGAATTGCACCTTGCAATGTGGAGATATTACTGTTTGTGCATTTACAATATTCATTGATTTTTGCCATTGAAAAACATGTTTTTCATATACCAGAAATGTTTGAAGCTACTGACTGAATGAAAGGAGCTGGCATCTCACTCTCTTTGAATCTTCTTTATCATGCTAGGATTAACAGGAAAAAGCTAAAAATTTCAGAATTGCACCGTGCAATGTGGAGATATTACTGTTTGTGCATTTACAATATTCATTGATTTTTGCCATTGAAAAACATGTTTTTCATATACCAGAAATGTTTGAAGCTACTGACTGAATGAAAGGAGCTGGCATCTCACTCTCTTTGAATCTTCTTTATCATGCTAGGATTAACAGGAAAAAGCAAAAAATTTCAGAATTGCACCTTGCAATGTGGAGATATTACTGTTTGTGCATTTACAATATTCATTGATTTTTGCCATTGAAAAACATGTTTTTCATATACCAGAAATGTTTGAAGCTACTGACTGAATGAAAGGAGCTGGCATCTCACTCTCTTTGAATCTTCTTTATCATGCTAGGATTAACAGGAAAAAGCTAAAAATTTCAGAATTGCACCGTGCAATGTGGAGATATTACTGTTTGTGCATTTACAATATTCATTGATTTTTGCCATTGAAAAACATGTTTTTCATATACCAGAAATGTTTGAAGCTACTGACTGAATGAAAGGAGCTGGCATCTCACTCTCTTTGAATCTTCTTTATCATGCTAGGATTAGCAGGAAAAAGCAAAAAATTTCAGAATTGCACCTTGCAATGTGGAGATATTACTGTTTGTGCATTTACAATATTCATTGATTTTTGCCATTGAAAAACATGTTTTTCATATACCAGAAATGTTTGAAGCTGCTGACTGAATGAAAGGAGCTGGCATCTCACTCTCTTTGAATCTTCTTTATCATGCTAGGATTAACAGGAAAAAGCAAAAAATTTCAGAAT
This sequence comes from Phyllobates terribilis, assembly GCF_046119375.1. NCBI lineage: Eukaryota > Metazoa > Chordata > Amphibia > Anura > Dendrobatidae > Phyllobates > Phyllobates terribilis. The sequence goes on along the minus strand of NW_027370945.1, from coordinate 26,003 downwards.
TGCACCTTGCAATGTGGAGATATTACTGTTTGTGCATTTACAATATTCATTGATTTTTGCCATTGAAAAACATGTTTTTCATATACCAGAAATGTTTGAAGCTACTGACTGAATGAAAGGAGCTGGCATCTCACTCTCTTTGAATCTTCTTTATCATGCTAGGATTAACAGGAAAAAGCTAAAAATTTCAGAATTGCACCGTGCAATGTGGAGATATTACTGTTTGTGCATTTACAATATTCATTGATTTTTGCCATTGAAAAACATGTTTTTCATATACCAGAAATGTTTGAAGCTACTGACTGAATGAAAGGAGCTGGCATCTCACTCTCTTTGAATCTTCTTTATCATGCTAGGATTAGCAGGAAAAAGCAAAAAATTTCAGAATTGCACCTTGCAATGTGGAGATATTACTGTTTGTGCATTTACAATATTCATTGATTTTTGCCATTGAAAAACATGTTTTTCATATACCAGAAATGTTTGAAGCTACTGACTGAATGAAAGGAGCTGGCATCTCACTCTCTTTGAATCTTTATCATGCTAGGATTAACAGGAAAAAGCTAAAAATTTCAGAATTGCACCGTGCAATGTGGAGATATTACTGTTTGTGCATTTACAATATTCATTGATTTTTGCCATTGAAAAACATGTTTTTCATATACCAGAAATGTTTGAAGCTACTGACTGAATGAAAGGAGCTGGCATCTCACTCTCTTTGAATCTTCTTTATCATGCTAGGATTAGCAGGAAAAAGCAAAAAATTTCAGAATTGCACCTTGCAATGTGGAGATATTACTGTTTGTGCATTTACAATATTCATTGATTTTTGCCATTGAAAAACATGTTTTTCATATACCAGAAATGTTTGAAGCTACTGACTGAATGAAAGGAGCTGGCATCTCACTCTCTTTGAATCTTCTTTATCATGCTAGGATTAGCAGGAAAAAGCAAAAAATTTCAGAATTGCACCTTGCAATGTGGAGATATTACTGTTTGTGCATTTACAATATTCATTGATTTTTGCCATTGAAAAACATGTTTTTCATATACCAGAAATGTTTGAAGCTACTGACTGAATGAAAGGAGCTGGCATCTCACTCTCTTTGAATCTTCTTTATCATGCTAGGATTAACAGGAAAAAGCTAAAAATTTCAGAATTGCACCGTGCAATGTGGAGATATTACTGTTTGTGCATTTACAATATTCATTGATTTTTGCCATTGTAAAAACATTTTTTCATATACCAGAAATGTTTGAAGCTACTGACTGAATGAAAGGAGCTGGCATCTCACTCTCTTTGAATCTTCTTTATCATGCTAGGATTAACAGGAAAAAGCAAAAAATTTCAGAATTGCACCTTGCAATGTGGAGATATTACTGTTTGTGCATTTACAATATTCATTGATTTTTGCCATTGAAAAACATGTTTTTCATATACCAGAAATGTTTGAAGCTACTGACTGAATGAAAGGAGCTGGCATCTCACTCTCTTTGAATCTTCTTTATCATGCTAGGATTAACAGGAAAAAGCTAAAAATTTCAGAATTGCACCGTGCAATGTGGAGATATTACTGTTTGTGCATTTACAATATTCATTGATTTTTGCCATTGAAAAACATGTTTTTCATATACCAGAAATGTTTGAAGCTACTGACTGAATGAAAGGAGCTGGCATCTCACTCTCTTTGAATCTTCTTTATCATGCTAGGATTAGCAGGAAAAAGCAAAAAATTTCAGAATTGCACCTTGCAATGTGGAGATATTACTGTTTGTGCATTTACAATATTCATTGATTTTTGCCATTGAAAAACATGTTTTTTATATATACCAGAAATGTTTGAAGCTACTGACTGAATGAAAGGAGCTGGCATCTCACTCTCTTTGAATCTTCTTTATCATGCTAGGATTAGCAGGAAAAAGCAAAAAATTTCAGAATTGCACCTTGCAATGTGGAGATATTACTGTTTGTGCATTTACAATATTCATTGATTTTTGCCATTGAAAAACATGTTTTTCATATACCAGAAATGTTTGAAGCTACTGACTGAATGAAAGGAGCTGGCATCTCACTCTCTTTGAATCTTCTTTATCATGCTAGGATTAGCAGGAAAAAGCAAAAAATTTCAGAATTGCACCTTGCAATGTGGAGATATTACTGTTTGTGCATTTACAATATTCATTGATTTTTGCCATTGAAAAACGTCCAGAAATGTTTGAAGCTACTGACTGAATGAAAGGAGCTGGCATCTCACTCTCTTTGAATCTTCTTTATCATGCTAGGATTAGCAGGAAAAAGCAAAAAATTTCAGAATTGCACCTTGCAATGTGGAGATATTACTGTTTGTGCATTTACAATATTCATTGATTTTTGCCATTGAAAAACATGTTTTTCATATACCAGAAATGTTTGAAGCTACTGACTGAATGAAAGGAGCTGGCATCTCTCTCTCTTTGAATCTTCTTTATCATGCTAGGATTAGCAGGAAAAAGCAAAAAATTTCAGAATTGCACCTTGCAATGTGGAGATATTACTGTTTGTGCATTTACAATATTCATTGATTTTTGCCATTGAAAAACATGTTTTTCATATACCAGAAATGTTTGAAGCTACTGACTGAATGAAAGGAGCTGGCATCTCACTCTCTTTGAATCTTCTTTATCATGCTAGGATTAACAGGAAAAAGCAAAAAATTTCAGAATTGCACCTTGCAATGTGGAGATATTACTGTTTGTGCATTTACAATATTCATTGATTTTTGCCATTGAAAAACATGTTTTTCATATACCAGAAATGTTTGAAGCTACTGACTGAATGAAAGGAGCTGGCATCTCACTCTCTTTGAATCTTTATCATGCTAGGATTAACAGGAAAAAGCTAAAAATTTCAGAATTGCACCGTGCAATGTGGAGATATTACTGTTTGTGCATTTACAATATTCATTGATTTTTGCCATTGAAAAACATGTTTTTCATATACCAGAAATGTTTGAAGCTACTGACTAAATGAAAGGAGCTGGCATCTCACTCTCTTTGAATCTTCTTTATCATGCTAGGATTAGCAGGAAAAAGCAAAAAATTTCAGAATTGCACCTTGCAATGTGGAGATATTACTGTTTGTGCATTTACAATATTCATTGATTTTTGCCATTGAAAAACATGTTTTTCATATACCAGAAATGTTTGAAGCTACTGACTGAATGAAAGGAGCTGGCATCTCACTCTCTTTGAATCTTCTTTATCATGCTAGGATTAACAGGAAAAAGCTAAAAATTTCAGAATTGCACCGTGCAATGTGGAGATATTACTGTTTGTGCATTTACAATATTCATTGATTTTTGCATTGAAAAACATGTTTTTCATATACCAGAAATGTTTGAAGCTACTGACTGAATGAAAGGAGCTGGCATCTCACTCTCTTTGAATCTTCTTTATCATGCTAGGATTAGCAGGAAAAAGCAAAAAATTTCAGAATTGCACCTTGCAATGTGGAGATATTACTGTTTGTGCATTTACAATATTCATTGATTTTTGCCATTGAAAAACATGTTTTTCATATACCAGAAATGTTTGAAGCTACTGACTGAATGAAAGGAGCTGGCATCTCACTCTCTTTGAATCTTCTTTATCATGCTAGGATTAACAGGAAAAAGCAAAAAATTTCAGAATTGCACCTTGCAATGTGGAGATATTACTGTTTGTGCATTTACAATATTCATTGATTTTTGCCATTGAAAAACATGTTTTTCATATACCAGAAATGTTTGAAGCTACTGACTGAATGAAAGGAGCTGGCATCTCACTCTCTTTGAATCTTCTTTATCATGCTAGGATTAACAGGAAAAAGCTAAAAATTTCAGAATTGCACCGTGCAATGTGGAGATATTACTGTTTGTGCATTTACAATATTCATTGATTTTTGCCATTGAAAAACATGTTTTTCATATACCAGAAATGTTTGAAGCTACTGACTGAATGAAAGGAGCTGGCATCTCACTCTCTTTGAATCTTCTTTATCATGCTAGGATTAACAGGAAAAAGCAAAAAATTTCACAATTGCACCTTGCAATGTGGAGATATTACTGTTTGTGCATTTACAATATTCATTGATTTTTGCCATTGAAAAACATGTTTTTCATATACCAGAAATGTTTGAAGCTACTGACTGAATGAAAGGAGCTGGCATCTCACTCTCTTTGAATCTTCTTTATCATGCTAGGATTAACAGGAAAAAGCTAAAAATTTCAGAATTGCACCGTGCAATGTGGAGATATTACTGTTTGTGCATTTACAATATTCATTGATTTTTGCCATTGAAAAACATGTTTTTCATATACCAGAAATGTTTGAAGCTACTGACTGAATGAAAGGAGCTGGCATCTCACTCTCTTTGAATCTTCTTTATCATGCTAGGATTAGCAGGAAAAAGCAAAAAATTTCAGAATTGCACCTTGCAATGTGGAGATATTACTGTTTGTGCATTTACAATATTCATTGATTTTTGCCATTGAAAAACATGTTTTTCATATACCAGAAATGTTTGAAGCTACTGACTGAATGAAAGGAGCTGGCATCTCACTCTCTTTGAATCTTCTTTATCATGCTAGGATTAACAGGAAAAAGCAAAAAATTTCAGAATTGCACCTTGCAATGTGGAGATATTACTGTTTGTGCATTTACAATATTCATTGATTTTTGCCATTGAAAAACATGTTTTTCATATACCAGAAATGTTTGAAGCTACTGACTGAATGAAAGGAGCTGGCATCTCACTCTCTTTGAATCTTCTTTATCATGCTAGGATTAACAGGAAAAAGCTAAAAATTTCAGAATTGCACCGTGCAATGTGGAGATATTACTGTTTGTGCATTTACAATATTCATTGATTTTTGCCATTGAAAAACATGTTTTTCATATACCAGAAATGTTTGAAGCTACTGACTAAATGAAAGGAGCTGGCATCTCACTCTCTTTGAATCTTCTTTATCATGCTAGGATTAACAGGAAAAAGCTAAAAATTTCAGAATTGCACCGTGCAATGTGGAGATATTACTGTTTGTGCATTTACAATATTCATTGATTTTTGCCATTGAAAAACATGTTTTTCATATACCAGAAATGTTTGAAGCTACTGACTGAATGAAAGGAGCTGGCATCTCACTCTCTTTGAATCTTCTTTATCATGCTAGGATTAACAGGAAAAAGCAAAAAATTTCAGAATTGCACCTTGCAATGTGGAGATATTACTGTTTGTGCATTTACAATATTCATTGATTTTTGCCATTGAAAAACATGTTTTTCATATACCAGAAATGTTTGAAGCTACTGACTGAATGAAAGGAGCTGGCATCTCACTCTCTTTGAATCTTCTTTATCATGCTAGGATTAACAGGAAAAAGCTAAAAATTTCAGAATTGCACCGTGCAATGTGGAGATATTACTGTTTGTGCATTTACAATATTCATTGATTTTTGCCATTGAAAAACATGTTTTTCATATACCAGAAATGTTTGAAGCTACTGACTGAATGAAAGGAGCTGGCATCTCACTCTCTTTGAATCTTCTTTATCATGCTAGGATTAGCAGGAAAAAGCAAAAAATTTCAGAATTGCACCTTGCAATGTGGAGATATTACTGTTTGTGCATTTACAATATTCATTGATTTTTGCCATTGAAAAACATGTTTTTCATATACCAGAAATGTTTGAAGCTACTGACTGAATGAAAGGAGCTGGCATCTCACTCTCTTTGAATCTTCTTTATCATGCTAGGATTAACAGGAAAAAGCAAAAAATTTCAGAATTGCACCTTGCAATGTGGAGATATTACTGTTTGTGCATTTACAATATTCATTGATTTTTGCCATTGAAAAACATGTTTTTCATATACCAGAAATGTTTGAAGCTACTGACTGAATGAAAGGAGCTGGCATCTCACTCTCTTTGAATCTTCTTTATCATGCTAGGATTAACAGGAAAAAGCTAAAAATTTCAGAATTGCACCGTGCAATGTGGAGATATTACTGTTTGTGCATTTACAATATTCATTGATTTTTGCCATTGAAAAACATGTTTTTCATATACCAGAAATGTTTGAAGCTACTGACTAAATGAAAGGAGCTGGCATCTCACTCTCTTTGAATCTTCTTTATCATGCTAGGATTAGCAGGAAAAAGCAAAAAATTTCAGAATTGCACCTTGCAATGTGGAGATATTACTGTTTGTGCATTTACAATATTCATTGATTTTTGCCATTGAAAAACATGTTTTTCATATACCAGAAATGTTTGAAGCTACTGACTGAATGAAAGGAGCTGGCATCTCACTCTCTTTGAATCTTTATCATGCTAGGATTAACAGGAAAAAGCTAAAAATTTCAGAATTGCACCGTGCAATGTGGAGATATTACTGTTTGTGCATTTACAATATTCATTGATTTTTGCCATTGAAAAACATGTTTTTCATATACCAGAAATGTTTGAAGCTACTGACTGAATGAAAGGAGCTGGCATCTCACTCTCTTTGAATCTTCTTTATCATGCTAGGATTAGCAGGAAAAAGCAAAAAATTTCAGAATTGCACCTTGCAATGTGGAGATATTACTGTTTGTGCATTTACAATATTCATTGATTTTTGCCATTGAAAAACATGTTTTTCATATACCAGAAATGTTTGAAGCTACTGACTGAATGAAAGGAGCTGGCATCTCACTCTCTTTGAATCTTCTTTATCATGCTAGGATTAGCAGGAAAAAGCAAAAAATTTCAGAATTGCACCTTGCAATGTGGAGATATTACTGTTTGTGCATTTACAATATTCATTGATTTTTGCCATTGAAAAACATGTTTTTCATATACCAGAAATGTTTGAAGCTACTGACTGAATGAAAGGAGCTGGCATCTCACTCTCTTTGAATCTTCTTTATCATGCTAGGATTAACAGGAAAAAGCAAAAAATTTCAGAATTGCACCTTGCAATGTGGAGATATTACTGTTTGTGCATTTACAATATTCATTGATTTTTGCCATTGAAAAACATGTTTTTCATATACCAGAAATGTTTGAAGCTACTGACTGAATGAAAGGAGCTGGCATCTCACTCTCTTTGAATCTTCTTTATCATGCTAGGATTAACAGGAAAAAGCTAAAAATTTCAGAATTGCACCGTGCAATGTGGAGATATTACTGTTTGTGCATTTACAATATTCATTGATTTTTGCCATTGTAAAACGTTTTTCATATACCAGAAATGTTTGAAGCTACTGACTGAATGAAAGGAGCTGGCATCTCACTCTCTTTGAATCTTCTTTATCATGCTAGGATTAACAGGAAAAAGCAAAAAATTTCAGAATTGCACCTTGCAATGTGGAGATATTACTGTTTGTGCATTTACAATATTCATTGATTTTTGCCATTGAAAAACATGTTTTTCATATACCAGAAATGTTTGAAGCTACTGACTGAATGAAAGGAGCTGGCATCTCACTCTCTTTGAATCTTCTTTATCATGCTAGGATTAACAGGAAAAAGCTAAAAATTTCAGAATTGCACCGTGCAATGTGGAGATATTACTGTTTGTGCATTTACAATATTCATTGATTTTTGCCATTGAAAAACATGTTTTTCATATACCAGAAATGTTTGAAGCTACTGACTGAATGAAAGGAGCTGGCATCTCACTCTCTTTGAATCTTCTTTATCATGCTAGGATTAGCAGGAAAAAGCAAAAAATTTCAGAATTGCACCTTGCAATGTGGAGATATTACTGTTTGTGCATTTACAATATTCATTGATTTTTGCCATTGAAAAACGTCCAGAAATGTTTGAAGCTACTGACTGAATGAAAGGAGCTGGCATCTCACTCTCTTTGAATCTTCTTTATCATGCTAGGATTAGCAGGAAAAAGCAAAAAATTTCAGAATTGCACCTTGCAATGTGGAGATATTAGTTTGTGCATTTACAATATTCATTGATTTTTGCCATTGAAAAACATGTTTTTCATATACCAGAAATGTTTGAAGCTACTGACTGAATGAAAGGAGCTGGCATCTCACTCTCTTTGAATCTTCTTTATCATGCTAGGATTAGCAGGAAAAAGCAAAAAATTTCAGAATTGCACCTTGCAATGTGGAGATATTACTGTTTGTGCATTTACAATATTCATTGATTTTTGCCATTGAAAAACGTCCAGAAATGTTTGAAGCTACTGACTGAATGAAAGGAGCTGGCATCTCACTCTCTTTGAATCTTCTTTATCATGCTAGGATTAGCAGGAAAAAGCAAAAAATTTCAGAATTGCACCTTGCAATGTGGAGATATTACTGTTTGTGCATTTACAATATTCATTGATTTTTGCCATTGAAAAACATGTTTTTCATATACCAGAAATGTTTGAAGCTACTGACTGAATGAAAGGAGCTGGCATCTCTCTCTCTTTGAATCTTCTTTATCATGCTAGGATTAGCAGGAAAAAGCAAAAAATTTCAGAATTGCACCTTGCAATGTGGAGATATTACTGTTTGTGCATTTACAATATTCATTGATTTTTGCCATTGAAAAACATGTTTTTCATATACCAGAAATGTTTGAAGCTACTGACTGAATGAAAGGAGCTGGCATCTCACTCTCTTTGAATCTTCTTTATCATGCTAGGATTAACAGGAAAAAGCAAAAAATTTCAGAATTGCACCTTGCAATGTGGAGATATTACTGTTTGTGCATTTACAATATTCATTGATTTTTGCCATTGAAAAACATGTTTTTCATATACCAGAAATGTTTGAAGCTACTGACTGAATGAAAGGAGCTGGCATCTCACTCTCTTTGAATCTTTATCATGCTAGGATTAACAGGAAAAAGCTAAAAATTTCAGAATTGCACCGTGCAATGTGGAGATATTACTGTTTGTGCATTTACAATATTCATTGATTTTTGCCATTGAAAAACATGTTTTTCATATACCAGAAATGTTTGAAGCTACTGACTAAATGAAAGGAGCTGGCATCTCACTCTCTTTGAATCTTCTTTATCATGCTAGGATTAACAGGAAAAAGCAAAAAATTTCAGAATTGCACCTTGCAATGTGGAGATATTACTGTTTGTGCATTTACAATATTCATTGATTTTTGCCATTGAAAAACATGTTTTTCATATACCAGAAATGTTTGAAGCTACTGACTGAATGAAAGGAGCTGGCATCTCACTCTCTTTGAATCTTCTTTATCATGCTAGGATTAACAGGAAAAAGCTAAAAATTTCAGAATTGCACCGTGCAATGTGGAGATATTACTGTTTGTGCATTTACAATATTCATTGATTTTTGCATTGAAAAACATGTTTTTCATATACCAGAAATGTTTGAAGCTACTGACAATGAAAGGAGCTGGCATCTCACTCTCTTTGAATCTTCTTTATCATGCTAGGATTAGCAGGAAAAAGCAAAAAATTTCAGAATTGCACCTTGCAATGTGGAGATATTACTGTTTGTGCATTTACAATATTCATTGATTTTTGCCATTGAAAAACATGTTTTTCATATACCAGAAATGTTTGAAGCTACTGACTGAATGAAAGGAGCTGGCATCTCACTCTCTTTGAATCTTCTTTATCATGCTAGGATTAACAGGAAAAAGCAAAAAATTTCAGAATTGCACCTTGCAATGTGGAGATATTACTGTTTGTGCATTTACAATATTCATTGATTTTTGCCATTGAAAAACATGTTTTTCATATACCAGAAATGTTTGAAGCTACTGACTGAATGAAAGGAGTTGGCATCTCACTCTCTTTGAATCTTCTTTATCATGCTAGGATTAACAGGAAAAAGCTAAAAATTTCAGAATTGCACCGTGCAATGTGGAGATATTACTGTTTGTGCATTTACAATATTCATTGATTTTTGCCATTGAAAAACATGTTTTTCATATACCAGAAATGTTTGAAGCTACTGACTGAATGAAAGGAGCTGGCATCTCACTCTCTTTGAATCTTCTTTATCATGCTAGGATTAACAGGAAAAAGCAAAAAATTTCAGAATTGCACCTTGCAATGTGGAGATATTACTGTTTGTGCATTTACAATATTCATTGATTTTTGCCATTGAAAAACATGTTTTTCATATACCAGAAATGTTTGAAGCTACTGACTGAATGAAAGGAGCTGGCATCTCACTCTCTTTGAATCTTCTTTATCATGCTAGGATTAACAGGAAAAAGCTAAAAATTTCAGAATTGCACCGTGCAATGTGGAGATATTACTGTTTGTGCATTTACAATATTCATTGATTTTTGCCATTGAAAAACGTCCAGAAATGTTTGAAGCTACTGACTGAATGAAAGGAGCTGGCATCTCACTCTCTTTGAATCTTCTTTATCATGCTAGGATTAGCAGGAAAAAGCAAAAAATTTCAGAATTGCACCTTGCAATGTGGAGATATTACTGTTTGTGCATTTACAATATTCATTGATTTTTGCCATTGAAAAACATGTTTTTCATATACCAGAAATGTTTGAAGCTACTGACTGAATGAAAGGAGCTGGCATCTCTCTCTCTTTGAATCTTCTTTATCATGCTAGGATTAGCAGGAAAAAGCAAAAAATTTCAGAATTGCACCTTGCAATGTGGAGATATTACTGTTTGTGCATTTACAATATTCATTGATTTTTGCCATTGAAAAACATGTTTTTCATATACCAGAAATGTTTGAAGCTACTGACTGAATGAAAGGAGCTGGCATCTCACTCTGAATCTTCTTTATCATGCTAGGATTAACAGGAAAAAGCAAAAAATTTCAGAATTGCACCTTGCAATGTGGAGATATTACTGTTTGTGCATTTACAATATTCATTGATTTTTGCCATTGAAAAACATGTTTTTCATATACCAGAAATGTTTGAAGCTACTGACTGAATGAAAGGAGCTGGCATCTCACTCTCTTTGAATCTTTATCATGCTAGGATTAACAGGAAAAAGCTAAAAATTTCAGAATTGCACCGTGCAATGTGGAGATATTACTGTTTGTGCATTTACAATATTCATTGATTTTTGCCATTGAAAAACATGTTTTTCATATACCAGAAATGTTTGAAGCTACTGACTAAATGAAAGGAGCTGGCATCTCACTCTATTTGAATCTTCTTTATCATGCTAGGATTAGCAGGAAAAAGCAAAAAATTTCAGAATTGCACCTTGCAATGTGGAGATATTACTGTTTGTGCATTTACAATATTCATTGATTTTTGCCATTGAAAAACATGTTTTTCATATACCAGAAATGTTTGAAGCTACTGACTGAATGAAAGGAGCTGGCATCTCACTCTCTTTGAATCTTCTTTATCATGCTAGGATTAACAGGAAAAAGCTAAAAATTTCAGAATTGCACCGTGCAATGTGGAGATATTACTGTTTGTGCATTTACAATATTCATTGATTTTTGCATTGAAAAACATGTTTTTCATATACCAGAAATGTTTGAAGCTACTGACTGAATGAAAGGAGCTGGCATCTCACTCTCTTTGAATCTTCTTTATCATGCTAGGATTAGCAGGAAAAAGCAAAAAATTTCAGAATTGCACCTTGCAATGTGGAGATATTACTGTTTGTGCATTTACAATATTCATTGATTTTTGCCATTGAAAAACATGTTTTTCATATACCAGAAATGTTTGAAGCTACTGACTGAATGAAAGGAGCTGGCATCTCACTCTCTTTGAATCTTCTTTATCATGCTAGGATTAACAGGAAAAAGCAAAAAATTTCAGAATTGCACCTTGCAATGTGGAGATATTACTGTTTGTGCATTTACAATATTCATTGATTTTTGCCATTGAAAAACATGTTTTTCATATACCAGAAATGTTTGAAGCTACTGACTGAATGAAAGGAGTTGGCATCTCACTCTCTTTGAATCTTCTTTATCATGCTAGGATTAACAGGAAAAAGCTAAAAATTTCAGAATTGCACCGTGCAATGTGGAGATATTACTGTTTGTGCATTTACAATATTCATTGATTTTTGCCATTGAAAAACATGTTTTTCATATACCAGAAATGTTTGAAGCTACTGACTGAATGAAAGGAGCTGGCATCTCACTCTCTTTGAATCTTCTTTATCATGCTAGGATTAACAGGAAAAAGCAAAAAATTTCAGAATTGCACCTTGCAATGTGGAGATATTACTGTTTGTGCATTTACAATATTCATTGATTTTTGCCATTGAAAAACATGTTTTTCATATACCAGAAATGTTTGAAGCTACTGACTGAATGAAAGGAGCTGGCATCTCACTCTCTTTGAATCTTCTTTATCATGCTAGGATTAACAGGAAAAAGCTAAAAATTTCAGAATTGCACCGTGCAATGTGGAGATATTACTGTTTGTGCATTTACAATATTCATTGATTTTTGCCATTGAAAAACATGTTTTTCATATACCAGAAATGTTTGAAGCTACTGACTGAATGAAAGGAGCTGGCATCTCACTCTCTTTGAATCTTCTTTATCATGCTAGGATTAGCAGGAAAAAGCAAAAAATTTCAGAATTGCACCTTGCAATGTGGAGATATTACTGTTTGTGCATTTACAATATTCATTGATTTTTGCCATTGAAAAACATGTTTTTCATATACCAGAAATGTTTGAAGCTACTGACTGAATGAAAGGAGCTGGCATCTCACTCTCTTTGAATCTTCTTTATCATGCTAGGATTAACAGGAAAAAGCAAAAAATTTCAGAATTGCACCTTGCAATGTGGAGATATTACTGTTTGTGCATTTACAATATTCATTGATTTTTGCCATTGAAAAACATGTTTTTCATATACCAGAAATGTTTGAAGCTACTGACTGAATGAAAGGAGCTGGCATCTCACTCTCTTTGAATCTTCTTTATCATGCTAGGATTAACAGGAAAAAGCTAAAAATTTCAGAATTGCACCGTGCAATGTGGAGATATTACTGTTTGTGCATTTACAATATTCATTGATTTTTGCCATTGAAAAACATGTTTTTCATATACCAGAAATGTTTGAAGCTACTGACTAAATGAAAGGAGCTGGCATCTCACTCTCTTTGAATCTTCTTTATCATGCTAGGATTAGCAGGAAAAAGCAAAAAATTTCAGAATTGCACCTTGCAATGTGGAGATATTACTGTTTGTGCATTTACAATATTCATTGATTTTTGCCATTGAAAAACATGTTTTTCATATACCAGAAATGTTTGAAGCTACTGACTGAATGAAAGGAGCTGGCATCTCACTCTCTTTGAATCTTTATCATGCTAGGATTAACAGGAAAAAGCTAAAAATTTCAGAATTGCACCGTGCAATGTGGAGATATTACTGTTTGTGCATTTACAATATTCATTGATTTTTGCCATTGAAAAACATGTTTTTCATATACCAGAAATGTTTGAAGCTACTGACTGAATGAAAGGAGCTGGCATCTCACTCTCTTTGAATCTTCTTTATCATGCTAGGATTAGCAGGAAAAAGCAAAAAATTTCAGAATTGCACCTTGCAATGTGGAGATATTACTGTTTGTGCATTTACAATATTCATTGATTTTTGCCATTGAAAAACATGTTTTTCATATACCAGAAATGTTTGAAGCTACTGACTGAATGAAAGGAGCTGGCATCTCACTCTCTTTGAATCTTCTTTATCATGCTAGGATTAACAGGAAAAAGCAAAAAATTTCAGAATTGCACCTTGCAATGTGGAGATATTACTGTTTGTGCATTTACAATATTCATTGATTTTTGCCATTGAAAAACATGTTTTTCATATACCAGAAATGTTTGAAGCTACTGACTGAATGAAAGGAGCTGGCATCTCACTCTCTTTGAATCTTCTTTATCATGCTAGGATTAACAGGAAAAAGCTAAAAATTTCAGAATTGCACCGTGCAATGTGGAGATATTACTGTTTGTGCATTTACAATATTCATTGATTTTTGCCATTGTAAAACGTTTTTCATATACCAGAAATGTTTGAAGCTACTGACTGAATGAAAGGAGCTGGCATCTCACTCTCTTTGAATCTTCTTTATCATGCTAGGATTAACAGGAAAAAGCAAAAAATTTCAGAATTGCACCTTGCAATGTGGAGATATTACTGTTTGTGCATTTACAATATTCATTGATTTTTGCCATTGAAAAACATGTTTTTCATATACCAGAAATGTTTGAAGCTACTGACTGAATGAAAGGAGCTGGCATCTCACTCTCTTTGAATCTTCTTTATCATGCTAGGATTAACAGGAAAAAGCTAAAAATTTCAGAATTGCACCGTGCAATGTGGAGATATTACTGTTTGTGCATTTACAATATTCATTGATTTTTGCCATTGAAAAACATGTTTTTCATATACCAGAAATGTTTGAAGCTACTGACTGAATGAAAGGAGCTGGCATCTCACTCTCTTTGAATCTTCTTTATCATGCTAGGATTAACAGGAAAAAGCTAAAAATTTCAGAATTGCACCGTGCAATGTGGAGATATTACTGTTTGTGCATTTACAATATTCATTGATTTTTGCATTGAAAAACATGTTTTTCATATACCAGAAATGTTTGAAGCTACTGACTGAATGAAAGGAGCTGGCATCTCACTCTCTTTGAATCTTCTTTATCATGCTAGGATTAGCAGGAAAAAGCAAAAAATTTCAGAATTGCACCTTGCAATGTGGAGATATTACTGTTTGTGCATTTACAATATTCATTGATTTTTGCCATTGAAAAACATGTTTTTCATATACCAGAAATGTTTGAAGCTACTGACTGAATGAAAGGAGCTGGCATCTCACTCTCTTTGAATCTTCTTTATCATGCTAGGATTAACAGGAAAAAGCAAAAAATTTCAGAATTGCACCTTGCAATGTGGAGATATTACTGTTTGTGCATTTACAATATTCATTGATTTTTGCCATTGAAAAACATGTTTTTCATATACCAGAAATGTTTGAAGCTACTGACTGAATGAAAGGAGCTGGCATCTCACTCTCTTTGAATCTTCTTTATCATGCTAGGATTAACAGGAAAAAGCTAAAAATTTCAGAATTGCACCGTGCAATGTGGAGATATTACTGTTTGTGCATTTACAATATTCATTGATTTTTGCCATTGAAAAACATGTTTTTCATATACCAGAAATGTTTGAAGCTACTGACTGAATGAAAGGAGCTGGCATCTCACTCTCTTTGAATCTTCTTTATCATGCTAGGATTAACAGGAAAAAGCAAAAAATTTCAGAATTGCACCTTGCAATGTGGAGATATTACTGTTTGTGCATTTACAATATTCATTGATTTTTGCCATTGAAAAACATGTTTTTCATATACCAGAAATGTTTGAAGCTACTGACTGAATGAAAGGAGCTGGCATCTCACTCTCTTTGAATCTTCTTTATCATGCTAGGATTAACAGGAAAAAGCTAAAAATTTCAGAATTGCACCGTGCAATGTGGAGATATTACTGTTTGTGCATTTACAATATTCATTGATTTTTGCCATTGAAAAACATGTTTTTCATATACCAGAAATGTTTGAAGCTACTGACTGAATGAAAGGAGCTGGCATCTCACTCTCTTTGAATCTTCTTTATCATGCTAGGATTAGCAGGAAAAAGCAAAAAATTTCAGAATTGCACCTTGCAATGTGGAGATATTACTGTTTGTGCATTTACAATATTCATTGATTTTTGCCATTGAAAAACATGTTTTTCATATACCAGAAATGTTTGAAGCTACTGACTGAATGAAAGGAGCTGGCATCTCACTCTCTTTGAATCTTCTTTATCATGCTAGGATTAACAGGAAAAAGCAAAAAATTTCAGAATTGCACCTTGCAATGTGGAGATATTACTGTTTGTGCATTTACAATATTCATTGATTTTTGCCATTGAAAAACATGTTTTTCATATACCAGAAATGTTTGAAGCTACTGACTGAATGAAAGGAGCTGGCATCTCACTCTCTTTGAATCTTCTTTATCATGCTAGGATTAACAGGAAAAAGCTAAAAATTTCAGAATTGCACCGTGCAATGTGGAGATATTACTGTTTGTGCATTTACAATATTCATTGATTTTTGCCATTGAAAAACATGTTTTTCATATACCAGAAATGTTTGAAGCTACTGACTAAATGAAAGGAGCTGGCATCTCACTCTCTTTGAATCTTCTTTATCATGCTAGGATTAACAGGAAAAAGCTAAAAATTTCAGAATTGCACCGTGCAATGTGGAGATATTACTGTTTGTGCATTTACAATATTCATTGATTTTTGCCATTGAAAAACATGTTTTTCATATACCAGAAATGTTTGAAGCTACTGACTGAATGAAAGGAGCTGGCATCTCACTCTCTTTGAATCTTCTTTATCATGCTAGGATTAACAGGAAAAAGCAAAAAATTTCAGAATTGCACCTTGCAATGTGGAGATATTACTGTTTGTGCATTTACAATATTCATTGATTTTTGCCATTGAAAAACATGTTTTTCATATACCAGAAATGTTTGAAGCTACTGACTGAATGAAAGGAGCTGGCATCTCACTCTCTTTGAATCTTCTTTATCATGCTAGGATTAACAGGAAAAAGCTAAAAATTTCAGAATTGCACCGTGCAATGTGGAGATATTACTGTTTGTGCATTTACAATATTCATTGATTTTTGCCATTGAAAAACATGTTTTTCATATACCAGAAATGTTTGAAGCTACTGACTGAATGAAAGGAGCTGGCATCTCACTCTCTTTGAATCTTCTTTATCATGCTAGGATTAGCAGGAAAAAGCAAAAAATTTCAGAATTGCACCTTGCAATGTGGAGATATTACTGTTTGTGCATTTACAATATTCATTGATTTTTGCCATTGAAAAACATGTTTTTCATATACCAGAAATGTTTGAAGCTACTGACTGAATGAAAGGAGCTGGCATCTCACTCTCTTTGAATCTTCTTTATCATGCTAGGATTAACAGGAAAAAGCAAAAAATTTCAGAATTGCACCTTGCAATGTGGAGATATTACTGTTTGTGCATTTACAATATTCATTGATTTTTGCCATTGAAAAACATGTTTTTCATATACCAGAAATGTTTGAAGCTACTGACTGAATGAAAGGAGCTGGCATCTCACTCTCTTTGAATCTTCTTTATCATGCTAGGATTAACAGGAAAAAGCTAAAAATTTCAGAATTGCACCGTGCAATGTGGAGATATTACTGTTTGTGCATTTACAATATTCATTGATTTTTGCCATTGAAAAACATGTTTTTCATATACCAGAAATGTTTGAAGCTACTGACTAAATGAAAGGAGCTGGCATCTCACTCTCTTTGAATCTTCTTTATCATGCTAGGATTAGCAGGAAAAAGCAAAAAATTTCAGAATTGCACCTTGCAATGTGGAGATATTACTGTTTGTGCATTTACAATATT
This sequence comes from Phyllobates terribilis, assembly GCF_046119375.1. Taxonomy (NCBI): domain Eukaryota; kingdom Metazoa; phylum Chordata; class Amphibia; order Anura; family Dendrobatidae; genus Phyllobates; species Phyllobates terribilis. Next base: position 8,576 of record NW_027370945.1, on the reverse strand, counting down.
CATTGATTTTTGCCATTGAAAAACATGTTTTTCATATACCAGAAATGTTTGAAGCTACTGACTGAATGAAAGGAGCTGGCATCTCACTCTCTTTGAATCTTTATCATGCTAGGATTAACAGGAAAAAGCTAAAAATTTCAGAATTGCACCGTGCAATGTGGAGATATTACTGTTTGTGCATTTACAATATTCATTGATTTTTGCCATTGAAAAACATGTTTTTCATATACCAGAAATGTTTGAAGCTACTGACTGAATGAAAGGAGCTGGCATCTCACTCTCTTTGAATCTTCTTTATCATGCTAGGATTAGCAGGAAAAAGCAAAAAATTTCAGAATTGCACCTTGCAATGTGGAGATATTACTGTTTGTGCATTTACAATATTCATTGATTTTTGCCATTGAAAAACATGTTTTTCATATACCAGAAATGTTTGAAGCTACTGACTGAATGAAAGGAGCTGGCATCTCACTCTCTTTGAATCTTCTTTATCATGCTAGGATTAGCAGGAAAAAGCAAAAAATTTCAGAATTGCACCTTGCAATGTGGAGATATTACTGTTTGTGCATTTACAATATTCATTGATTTTTGCCATTGAAAAACATGTTTTTCATATACCAGAAATGTTTGAAGCTACTGACTGAATGAAAGGAGCTGGCATCTCACTCTCTTTGAATCTTCTTTATCATGCTAGGATTAACAGGAAAAAGCAAAAAATTTCAGAATTGCACCTTGCAATGTGGAGATATTACTGTTTGTGCATTTACAATATTCATTGATTTTTGCCATTGAAAAACATGTTTTTCATATACCAGAAATGTTTGAAGCTACTGACTGAATGAAAGGAGCTGGCATCTCACTCTCTTTGAATCTTCTTTATCATGCTAGGATTAACAGGAAAAAGCTAAAAATTTCAGAATTGCACCGTGCAATGTGGAGATATTACTGTTTGTGCATTTACAATATTCATTGATTTTTGCCATTGTAAAACGTTTTTCATATACCAGAAATGTTTGAAGCTACTGACTGAATGAAAGGAGCTGGCATCTCACTCTCTTTGAATCTTCTTTATCATGCTAGGATTAACAGGAAAAAGCAAAAAATTTCAGAATTGCACCTTGCAATGTGGAGATATTACTGTTTGTGCATTTACAATATTCATTGATTTTTGCCATTGAAAAACATGTTTTTCATATACCAGAAATGTTTGAAGCTACTGACTGAATGAAAGGAGCTGGCATCTCACTCTCTTTGAATCTTCTTTATCATGCTAGGATTAACAGGAAAAAGCTAAAAATTTCAGAATTGCACCGTGCAATGTGGAGATATTACTGTTTGTGCATTTACAATATTCATTGATTTTTGCCATTGAAAAACATGTTTTTCATATACCAGAAATGTTTGAAGCTACTGACTGAATGAAAGGAGCTGGCATCTCACTCTCTTTGAATCTTCTTTATCATGCTAGGATTAGCAGGAAAAAGCAAAAAATTTCAGAATTGCACCTTGCAATGTGGAGATATTACTGTTTGTGCATTTACAATATTCATTGATTTTTGCCATTGAAAAACGTCCAGAAATGTTTGAAGCTACTGACTGAATGAAAGGAGCTGGCATCTCACTCTCTTTGAATCTTCTTTATCATGCTAGGATTAGCAGGAAAAAGCAAAAAATTTCAGAATTGCACCTTGCAATGTGGAGATATTAGTTTGTGCATTTACAATATTCATTGATTTTTGCCATTGAAAAACATGTTTTTCATATACCAGAAATGTTTGAAGCTACTGACTGAATGAAAGGAGCTGGCATCTCACTCTCTTTGAATCTTCTTTATCATGCTAGGATTAGCAGGAAAAAGCAAAAAATTTCAGAATTGCACCTTGCAATGTGGAGATATTACTGTTTGTGCATTTACAATATTCATTGATTTTTGCCATTGAAAAACGTCCAGAAATGTTTGAAGCTACTGACTGAATGAAAGGAGCTGGCATCTCACTCTCTTTGAATCTTCTTTATCATGCTAGGATTAGCAGGAAAAAGCAAAAAATTTCAGAATTGCACCTTGCAATGTGGAGATATTACTGTTTGTGCATTTACAATATTCATTGATTTTTGCCATTGAAAAACATGTTTTTCATATACCAGAAATGTTTGAAGCTACTGACTGAATGAAAGGAGCTGGCATCTCTCTCTCTTTGAATCTTCTTTATCATGCTAGGATTAGCAGGAAAAAGCAAAAAATTTCAGAATTGCACCTTGCAATGTGGAGATATTACTGTTTGTGCATTTACAATATTCATTGATTTTTGCCATTGAAAAACATGTTTTTCATATACCAGAAATGTTTGAAGCTACTGACTGAATGAAAGGAGCTGGCATCTCACTCTCTTTGAATCTTCTTTATCATGCTAGGATTAACAGGAAAAAGCAAAAAATTTCAGAATTGCACCTTGCAATGTGGAGATATTACTGTTTGTGCATTTACAATATTCATTGATTTTTGCCATTGAAAAACATGTTTTTCATATACCAGAAATGTTTGAAGCTACTGACTGAATGAAAGGAGCTGGCATCTCACTCTCTTTGAATCTTTATCATGCTAGGATTAACAGGAAAAAGCTAAAAATTTCAGAATTGCACCGTGCAATGTGGAGATATTACTGTTTGTGCATTTACAATATTCATTGATTTTTGCCATTGAAAAACATGTTTTTCATATACCAGAAATGTTTGAAGCTACTGACTAAATGAAAGGAGCTGGCATCTCACTCTCTTTGAATCTTCTTTATCATGCTAGGATTAGCAGGAAAAAGCAAAAAATTTCAGAATTGCACCTTGCAATATTTCAGAATTGCACCTTGCAATGTGGAGATATTACTGTTTGTGCATTTACAATATTCATTGATTTTTGCCATTGAAAAACATGTTTTTCATATACCAGAAATGTTTGAAGCTACTGACTGAATGAAAGGAGCTGGCATCTCACTCTCTTTGAATCTTCTTTATCATGCTAGGATTAACAGGAAAAAGCTAAAAATTTCAGAATTGCACCGTGCAATGTGGAGATATTACTGTTTGTGCATTTACAATATTCATTGATTTTTGCATTGAAAAACATGTTTTTCATATACCAGAAATGTTTGAAGCTACTGACTGAATGAAAGGAGCTGGCATCTCACTCTCTTTGAATCTTCTTTATCATGCTAGGATTAGCAGGAAAAAGCAAAAAATTTCAGAATTGCACCTTGCAATGTGGAGATATTACTGTTTGTGCATTTACAATATTCATTGATTTTTGCCATTGAAAAACATGTTTTTCATATACCAGAAATGTTTGAAGCTACTGACTGAATGAAAGGAGCTGGCATCTCACTCTCTTTGAATCTTCTTTATCATGCTAGGATTAACAGGAAAAAGCAAAAAATTTCAGAATTGCACCTTGCAATGTGGAGATATTACTGTTTGTGCATTTACAATATTCATTGATTTTTGCCATTGAAAAACATGTTTTTCATATACCAGAAATGTTTGAAGCTACTGACTGAATGAAAGGAGTTGGCATCTCACTCTCTTTGAATCTTCTTTATCATGCTAGGATTAACAGGAAAAAGCTAAAAATTTCAGAATTGCACCGTGCAATGTGGAGATATTACTGTTTGTGCATTTACAATATTCATTGATTTTTGCCATTGAAAAACATGTTTTTCATATACCAGAAATGTTTGAAGCTACTGACTGAATGAAAGGAGCTGGCATCTCACTCTCTTTGAATCTTCTTTATCATGCTAGGATTAACAGGAAAAAGCAAAAAATTTCAGAATTGCACCTTGCAATGTGGAGATATTACTGTTTGTGCATTTACAATATTCATTGATTTTTGCCATTGAAAAACATGTTTTTCATATACCAGAAATGTTTGAAGCTACTGACTGAATGAAAGGAGCTGGCATCTCACTCTCTTTGAATCTTCTTTATCATGCTAGGATTAACAGGAAAAAGCTAAAAATTTCAGAATTGCACCGTGCAATGTGGAGATATTACTGTTTGTGCATTTACAATATTCATTGATTTTTGCCATTGAAAAACGTCCAGAAATGTTTGAAGCTACTGACTGAATGAAAGGAGCTGGCATCTCACTCTCTTTGAATCTTCTTTATCATGCTAGGATTAGCAGGAAAAAGCAAAAAATTTCAGAATTGCACCTTGCAATGTGGAGATATTACTGTTTGTGCATTTACAATATTCATTGATTTTTGCCATTGAAAAACATGTTTTTCATATACCAGAAATGTTTGAAGCTACTGACTGAATGAAAGGAGCTGGCATCTCTCTCTCTTTGAATCTTCTTTATCATGCTAGGATTAGCAGGAAAAAGCAAAAAATTTCAGAATTGCACCTTGCAATGTGGAGATATTACTGTTTGTGCATTTACAATATTCATTGATTTTTGCCATTGAAAAACATGTTTTTCATATACCAGAAATGTTTGAAGCTACTGACTGAATGAAAGGAGCTGGCATCTCACTCTCTTTGAATCTTCTTTATCATGCTAGGATTAACAGGAAAAAGCAAAAAATTTCAGAATTGCACCTTGCAATGTGGAGATATTACTGTTTGTGCATTTACAATATTCATTGATTTTTGCCATTGAAAAACATGTTTTTCATATACCAGAAATGTTTGAAGCTACTGACTGAATGAAAGGAGCTGGCATCTCACTCTCTTTGAATCTTCTTTATCATGCTAGGATTAACAGGAAAAAGCTAAAAATTTCAGAATTGCACCGTGCAATGTGGAGATATTACTGTTTGTGCATTTACAATATTCATTGATTTTTGCCATTGAAAAACATGTTTTTCATATACCAGAAATGTTTGAAGCTACTGACTAAATGAAAGGAGCTGGCATCTCACTCTCTTTGAATCTTCTTTATCATGCTAGGATTAGCAGGAAAAAGCAAAAAATTTCAGAATTGCACCTTGCAATGTGGAGATATTACTGTTTGTGCATTTACAATATTCATTGATTTTTGCCATTGAAAAACATGTTTTTCATATACCAGAAATGTTTGAAGCTACTGACTGAATGAAAGGAGCTGGCATCTCACTCTCTTTGAATCTTCTTTATCATGCTAGGATTAACAGGAAAAAGCTAAAAATTTCAGAATTGCACCGTGCAATGTGGAGATATTACTGTTTGTGCATTTACAATATTCATTGATTTTTGCCATTGAAAAACATGTTTTTCATATACCAGAAATGTTTGAAGCTACTGACTGAATGAAAGGAGCTGGCATCTCACTCTCTTTGAATCTTCTTTATCATGCTAGGATTAGCAGGAAAAAGCAAAAAATTTCAGAATTGCACCTTGCAATGTGGAGATATTACTGTTTGTGCATTTACAATATTCATTGATTTTTGCCATTGAAAAACATGTTTTTCATATACCAGAAATGTTTGAAGCTACTGACTGAATGAAAGGAGCTGGCATCTCACTCTCTTTGAATCTTCTTTATCATGCTAGGATTAACAGGAAAAAGCAAAAAATTTCAGAATTGCACCTTGCAATGTGGAGATATTACTGTTTGTGCATTTACAATATTCATTGATTTTTGCCATTGAAAAACATGTTTTTCATATACCAGAAATGTTTGAAGCTACTGACTGAATGAAAGGAGCTGGCATCTCACTCTCTTTGAATCTTCTTTATCATGCTAGGATTAACAGGAAAAAGCTAAAAATTTCAGAATTGCACCGTGCAATGTGGAGATATTACTGTTTGTGCATTTACAATATTCATTGATTTTTGCCATTGAAAAACATGTTTTTCATATACCAGAAATGTTTGAAGCTACTGACTGAATGAAAGGAGCTGGCATCTCACTCTCTTTGAATCTTCTTTATCATGCTAGGATTAACAGGAAAAAGCAAAAAATTTCAGAATTGCACCTTGCAATGTGGAGATATTACTGTTTGTGCATTTACAATATTCATTGATTTTTGCCATTGAAAAACATGTTTTTCATATACCAGAAATGTTTGAAGCTACTGACTGAATGAAAGGAGCTGGCATCTCACTCTCTTTGAATCTTCTTTATCATGCTAGGATTAACAGGAAAAAGCTAAAAATTTCAGAATTGCACCGTGCAATGTGGAGATATTACTGTTTGTGCATTTACAATATTCATTGATTTTTGCCATTGAAAAACATGTTTTTCATATACCAGAAATGTTTGAAGCTACTGACTGAATGAAAGGAGCTGGCATCTCACTCTCTTTGAATCTTCTTTATCATGCTAGGATTAGCAGGAAAAAGCAAAAAATTTCAGAATTGCACCTTGCAATGTGGAGATATTACTGTTTGTGCATTTACAATATTCATTGATTTTTGCCATTGAAAAACATGTTTTTCATATACCAGAAATGTTTGAAGCTACTGACTGAATGAAAGGAGCTGGCATCTCACTCTCTTTGAATCTTCTTTATCATGCTAGGATTAACAGGAAAAAGCAAAAAATTTCAGAATTGCACCTTGCAATGTGGAGATATTACTGTTTGTGCATTTACAATATTCATTGATTTTTGCCATTGAAAAACATGTTTTTCATATACCAGAAATGTTTGAAGCTACTGACTGAATGAAAGGAGCTGGCATCTCACTCTCTTTGAATCTTCTTTATCATGCTAGGATTAACAGGAAAAAGCTAAAAATTTCAGAATTGCACCGTGCAATGTGGAGATATTACTGTTTGTGCATTTACAATATTCATTGATTTTTGCCATTGAAAAACATGTTTTTCATATACCAGAAATGTTTGAAGCTACTGACTAAATGAAAGGAGCTGGCATCTCACTCTCTTTGAATCTTCTTTATCATGCTAGGATTAGCAGGAAAAAGCAAAAAATTTCAGAATTGCACCTTGCAATGTGGAGATATTACTGTTTGTGCATTTACAATATTCATTGATTTTTGCCATTGAAAAACATGTTTTTCATATACCAGAAATGTTTGAAGCTACTGACTGAATGAAAGGAGCTGGCATCTCACTCTCTTTGAATCTTCTTTATCATGCTAGGATTAACAGGAAAAAGCTAAAAATTTCAGAATTGCACCGTGCAATGTGGAGATATTACTGTTTGTGCATTTACAATATTCATTGATTTTTGCCATTGAAAAACATGTTTTTCATATACCAGAAATGTTTGAAGCTACTGACTGAATGAAAGGAGCTGGCATCTCACTCTCTTTGAATCTTCTTTATCATGCTAGGATTAGCAGGAAAAAGCAAAAAATTTCAGAATTGCACCTTGCAATGTGGAGATATTACTGTTTGTGCATTTACAATATTCATTGATTTTTGCCATTGAAAAACATGTTTTTCATATACCAGAAATGTTTGAAGCTACTGACTGAATGAAAGGAGCTGGCATCTCACTCTCTTTGAATCTTCTTTATCATGCTAGGATTAACAGGAAAAAGCAAAAATTTCAGAATTGCACCTTGCAATGTGGAGATATTACTGTTTGTGCATTTACAATATTCATTGATTTTTGCCATTGAAAAACATGTTTTTCATATACCAGAAATGTTTGAAGCTACTGACTGAATGAAAGGAGCTGGCATCTCACTCTCTTTGAATCTTCTTTATCATGCTAGGATTAACAGGAAAAAGCTAAAAATTCAGAATTGCACCGTGCAATGTGGAGATATTACTGTTTGTGCATTTACAATATTCATTGATTTTTGCCATTGTAAAACGTTTTTCATATACCAGAAATGTTTGAAGCTACTGACTGAATGAAAGGAGCTGGCATCTCACTCTCTTTGAATCTTCTTTATCATGCTAGGATTAACAGGAAAAAGCAAAAAATTTCAGAATTGCACCTTGCAATGTGGAGATATTACTGTTTGTGCATTTACAATATTCATTGATTTTTGCCATTGAAAAACATGTTTTTCATATACCAGAAATGTTTGAAGCTACTGACTGAATGAAAGGAGCTGGCATCTCACTCTCTTTGAATCTTCTTTATCATGCTAGGATTAACAGGAAAAAGCTAAAAATTTCAGAATTGCACCGTGCAATGTGGAGATATTACTGTTTGTGCATTTACAATATTCATTGATTTTTGCCATTGAAAAACATGTTTTTCATATACCAGAAATGTTTGAAGCTACTGACTGAATGAAAGGAGCTGGCATCTCACTCTCTTTGAATCTTCTTTATCATGCTAGGATTAGCAGGAAAAAGCAAAAAATTTCAGAATTGCACCTTGCAATGTGGAGATATTACTGTTTGTGCATTTACAATATTCATTGATTTTTGCCATTGAAAAACGTCCAGAAATGTTTGAAGCTACTGACTGAATGAAAGGAGCTGGCATCTCACTCTCTTTGAATCTTCTTTATCATGCTAGGATTAGCAGGAAAAAGCAAAAAATTTCAGAATTGCACCTTGCAATGTGGAGATATTACTGTTTGTGCATTTACAATATTCATTGATTTTTGCCATTGAAAAACATGTTTTTCATATACCAGAAATGTTTGAAGCTACTGACTGAATGAAAGGAGCTGGC
>NW_027370944.1:0-31998 GCF_046119375.1 Phyllobates terribilis | reverse complement strand
ATTCAGTCAGTAGCTTCAAACATTTCTGGTATATGAAAAACATGTTTTTCAATGGCAAAAATCAATGAATATTGTAAATGCACAAACAGTAATATCTCCACATTGCACGGTGCAATTCTGAAATTTTTAGCTTTTTCCTGTTAATCCTAGCATGATAAAGAAGATTCAAAGAGAGTGAGATGCCAGCTCCTTTCATTCAGTCAGTAGCTTCAAACATTTCTGGTATATGAAAAACATGTTTTTCAATGGCAAAAATCAATGAATATTGTAAATGCACAAACAGTAATATCTCCACATTGCACGGTGCAATTCTGGAAATTTTTAGCTTTTTCCTGCTAATCCTAGCATGATAAAGAAGATTCAAAGAGAGTGAGATGCCAGCTCCTTTCATTCAGTCAGTAGCTTCAAACATTTCTGGACGTTTTTCAATGGCAAAAATCAATGAATATTGTAAATGCACAAACAGTAATATCTCCACATTGCACGGTGCAATTCTGAAATTTTTAGCTTTTTCCTGTTAATCCTAGCATGATAAAGAAGATTCAAAGAGAGTGAGATGCCAGCTCCTTTCATTCAGTCAGTAGCTTCAAACATTTCTGGTATATGAAAAACATGTTTTTCAATGGCAAAAATCAATGAATATTGTAAATGCACAAACAGTAATATCTCCACATTGCACGGTTCAATTCTGAAATTTTTAGCTTTTTCCTGTTAATCCTAGCATGATAAAGAAGATTCAAAGAGAGTGAGATGCCAGCTCCTTTCATTCAGTCAGTAGCTTCAAACATTTCTGGTATATGAAAAACATGTTTTTCAATGGCAAAAATCAATGAATATTGTAAATGCACAAACAGTAATATCTCCACATTGCACGGTGCAATTCTGAAATTTTTAGCTTTTTCCTGCTAATCCTAGCATGATAAAGAAGATTCAAAGAGAGTGAGATGCCAGCTCCTTTCATTCAGTCAGTAGCTTCAAACATTTCTGGACGTTTTTCAATGGCAAAAATCAATGAATATTGTAAATGCACAAACAGTAATATCTCCACATTGCACGGTGCAATTCTGAAATTTTTAGCTTTTTCCTGTTAATCCTAGCATGATAAAGAAGATTCAAAGAGAGTGAGATGCCAGCTCCTTTCATTCAGTCAGTAGCTTCAAACATTTCTGGTATATGAAAAACATGTTTTTCAATGGCAAAAATCAATGAATATTGTAAATGCACAAACAGTAATATCTCCACATTGCACGGTGCAATTCTGAAATTTTTAGCTTTTTCCTGTTAATCCTAGCATGATAAAGAAGATTCAAAGAGAGTGAGATGCCAGCTCCTTTCATTCAGTCAGTAGCTTCAAACATTTCTGGTATATGAAAAACATGTTTTTCAATGGCAAAAATCAATGAATATTGTAAATGCACAAACAGTAATATCTCCACATTGCACGGTGCAATTCTGAAATTTTTAGCTTTTTCCTGTTAATCCTAGCATGATAAAGAAGATTCAAAGAGAGTGAGATGCCAGCTCCTTTCATTCAGTCAGTAGCTTCAAACATTTCTGGACGTTTTTCAATGGCAAAAATCAATGAATATTGTAAATGCACAAACAGTAATATCTCCACATTGCACGGTGCAATTCTGAAATTTTTAGCTTTTTCCTGTTAATCCTAGCATGATAAAGAAGATTCAAAGAGAGTGAGATGCCAGCTCCTTTCATTCAGTCAGTAGCTTCAAACATTTCTGGACGTTTTTCAATGGCAAAAATCAATGAATATTGTAAATGCACAAACAGTAATATCTCCACATTGCACGGTGCAATTCTGAAATTTTTAGCTTTTTCCTGTTAATCCTAGCATGATAAAGAAGATTCAAAGAGAGTGAGATGCCAGCTCCTTTCATTCAGTCAGTAGCTTCAAACATTTCTGGTATATGAAAAACATGTTTTTCAATGGCAAAAATCAATGAATATTGTAAATGCACAAACAGTAATATCTCCACATTGCACGGTGCAATTCTGAAATTTTTAGCTTTTTCCTGTTAATCCTAGCATGATAAAGAAGATTCAAAGAGAGTGAGATGCCAGCTCCTTTCATTCAGTCAGTAGCTTCAAACATTTCTGGTATATGAAAAACATGTTTTTCAATGGCAAAAATCAATGAATATTGTAAATGCACAAACAGTAATATCTCCACATTGCACGGTGCAATTCTGAAATTTTTAGCTTTTTCCTGTTAATCCTAGCATGATAAAGAAGATTCAAAGAGAGTGAGATGCCAGCTCCTTTCATTCAGTCAGTAGCTTCAAACATTTCTGGTATATGAAAAACATGTTTTTCAATGGCAAAAATCAATGAATATTGTAAATGCACAAACAGTAATATCTCCACATTGCACGGTGCAATTCTGAAATTTTTAGCTTTTTCCTGTTAATCCTAGCATGATAAAGAAGATTCAAAGAGAGTGAGATGCCAGCTCCTTTCATTCAGTCAGTAGCTTCAAACATTTCTGGTATATGAAAAACATGTTTTTCAATGGCAAAAATCAATGAATATTGTAAATGCACAAACAGTAATATCTCCACATTGCACGGTGCAATTCTGAAATTTTTAGCTTTTTCCTGTTAATCCTAGCATGATAAAGAAGATTCAAAGAGAGTGAGATGCCAGCTCCTTTCATTCAGTCAGTAGCTTCAAACATTTCTGGTATATGAAAAACATGTTTTTCAATGGCAAAAATCAATGAATATTGTAAATGCACAAACAGTAATATCTCCACATTGCACGGTGCAATTCTGAAATTTTTAGCTTTTTCCTGTTAATCCTAGCATGATAAAGAAGATTCAAAGAGAGTGAGATGCCAGCTCCTTTCATTCAGTCAGTAGCTTCAAACATTTCTGGACGTTTTTCAATGGCAAAAATCAATGAATATTGTAAATGCACAAACAGTAATATCTCCACATTGCACGGTGCAATTCTGAAATTTTTAGCTTTTTCCTGTTAATCCTAGCATGATAAAGAAGATTCAAAGAGAGTGAGATGCCAGCTCCTTTCATTCAGTCAGTAGCTTCAAACATTTCTGGACGTTTTTCAATGGCAAAAATCAATGAATATTGTAAATGCACAAACAGTAATATCTCCACATTGCACGGTGCAATTCTGAAATTTTTAGCTTTTTCCTGTTAATCCTAGCATGATAAAGAAGATTCAAAGAGAGTGAGATGCCAGCTCCTTTCATTCAGTCAGTAGCTTCAAACATTTCTGGTATATGAAAAACATGTTTTTCAATGGCAAAAATCAATGAATATTGTAAATGCACAAACAGTAATATCTCCACATTGCACGGTGCAATTCTGAAATTTTTAGCTTTTTCCTGTTAATCCTAGCATGATAAAGAAGATTCAAAGAGAGTGAGATGCCAGCTCCTTTCATTCAGTCAGTAGCTTCAAACATTTCTGGACGTTTTTCAATGGCAAAAATCAATGAATATTGTAAATGCACAAACAGTAATATCTCCACATTGCACGGTGCAATTCTGAAATTTTTAGCTTTTTCCTGTTAATCCTAGCATGATAAAGAAGATTCAAAGAGAGTGAGATGCCAGCTCCTTTCATTCAGTCAGTAGCTTCAAACATTTCTGGTATATGAAAAACATGTTTTTCAATGGCAAAAATCAATGAATATTGTAAATGCACAAACAGTAATATCTCCACATTGCACGGTGCAATTCTGAAATTTTTAGCTTTTTCCTGTTAATCCTAGCATGATAAAGAAGATTCAAAGAGAGTGAGATGCCAGCTCCTTTCATTCAGTCAGTAGCTTCAAACATTTCTGGTATATGAAAAACATGTTTTTCAATGGCAAAAATCAATGAATATTGTAAATGCACAAACAGTAATATCTCCACATTGCACGGTGCAATTCTGAAATTTTTAGCTTTTTCCTGCTAATCCTAGCATGATAAAGAAGATTCAAAGAGAGTGAGATGCCAGCTCCTTTCATTCAGTCAGTAGCTTCAAACATTTCTGGACGTTTTTCAATGGCAAAAATCAATGAATATTGTAAATGCACAAACAGTAATATCTCCACATTGCACGGTGCAATTCTGAAATTTTTAGCTTTTTCCTGTTAATCCTAGCATGATAAAGAAGATTCAAAGAGAGTGAGATGCCAGCTCCTTTCATTCAGTCAGTAGCTTCAAACATTTCTGGTATATGAAAAACATGTTTTTCAATGGCAAAAATCAATGAATATTGTAAATGCACAAACAGTAATATCTCCACATTGCACGGTGCAATTCTGAAATTTTTAGCTTTTTCCTGTTAATCCTAGCATGATAAAGAAGATTCAAAGAGAGTGAGATGCCAGCTCCTTTCATTCAGTCAGTAGCTTCAAACATTTCTGGACGTTTTTCAATGGCAAAAATCAATGAATATTGTAAATGCACAAACAGTAATATCTCCACATTGCACGGTGCAATTCTGAAATTTTTAGCTTTTTCCTGTTAATCCTAGCATGATAAAGAAGATTCAAAGAGAGTGAGATGCCAGCTCCTTTCATTCAGTCAGTAGCTTCAAACATTTCTGGTATATGAAAAACATGTTTTTCAATGGCAAAAATCAATGAATATTGTAAATGCACAAACAGTAATATCTCCACATTGCACGGTGCAATTCTGAAATTTTTAGCTTTTTCCTGTTAATCCTAGCATGATAAAGAAGATTCAAAGAGAGTGAGATGCCAGCTCCTTTCATTCAGTCAGTAGCTTCAAACATTTCTGGTATATGAAAAACATGTTTTTCAATGGCAAAAATCAATGAATATTGTAAATGCACAAACAGTAATATCTCCACATTGCACGGTGCAATTCTGAAATTTTTAGCTTTTTCCTGTTAATCCTAGCATGATAAAGAAGATTCAAAGAGAGTGAGATGCCAGCTCCTTTCATTCAGTCAGTAGCTTCAAACATTTCTGGACGTTTTTCAATGGCAAAAATCAATGAATATTGTAAATGCACAAACAGTAATATCTCCACATTGCACGGTGCAATTCTGAAATTTTTAGCTTTTTCCTGTTAATCCTAGCATGATAAAGAAGATTCAAAGAGAGTGAGATGCCAGCTCCTTTCATTCAGTCAGTAGCTTCAAACATTTCTGGTATATGAAAAACATGTTTTTCAATGGCAAAAATCAATGAATATTGTAAATGCACAAACAGTAATATCTCCACATTGCACGGTGCAATTCTGAAATTTTTAGCTTTTTCCTGTTAATCCTAGCATGATAAAGAAGATTCAAAGAGAGTGAGATGCCAGCTCCTTTCATTCAGTCAGTAGCTTCAAACATTTCTGGATGTTTTTCAATGGCAAAAATCAATGAATATTGTAAATGCACAAACAGTAATATCTCCACATTGCACGGTGCAATTCTGAAATTTTTAGCTTTTTCCTGTTAATCCTAGCATGATAAAGAAGATTCAAAGAGAGTGAGATGCCAGCTCCTTTCATTCAGTCAGTAGCTTCAAACATTTCTGGTATATGAAAAACATGTTTTTCAATGGCAAAAATCAATGAATATTGTAAATGCACAAACAGTAATATCTCCACATTGCACGGTGCAATTCTGAAATTTTTAGCTTTTTCCTGTTAATCCTAGCATGATAAAGAAGATTCAGAGAGTGAGATGCCAGCTCCTTTCATTCAGTCAGTAGCTTCAAACATTTCTGGACGTTTTTCAATGGCAAAAATCAATGAATATTGTAAATGCACAAACAGTAATATCTCCACATTGCACGGTGCAATTCTGAAATTTTTTGCTTTTTCCTGTTAATCCTAGCATGATAAAGAAGATTCAAAGAGAGTGAGATGCCAGCTCCTTTCATTCAGTCAGTAGCTTCAAACATTTCTGGACGTTTTTCAATGGCAATAATCAATGAATATTGTAAATGCACAAACAGTAATATCTCCACATTGCACGGTGCAATTCTGAAATTTTTAGCTTTTTCCTGTTAATCCTAGCATGATAAAGAAGATTCAAAGAGAGTGAGATGCCAGCTCCTTTCATTCAGTCAGTAGCTTCAAACATTTCTGGTATATGAAAAACATGTTTTTCAATGGCAAAAATCAATGAATATTGTAAATGCACAAACAGTAATATCTCCACATTGCACGGTGCAATTCTGAAATTTTTAGCTTTTTCCTGTTAATCCTAGCATGATAAAGAAGATTCAAAGAGAGTGAGATGCCAGCTCCTTTCATTCAGTCAGTAGCTTCAAACATTTCTGGTATATGAAAAACATGTTTTTCAATGGCAAAAATCAATGAATATTGTAAATGCACAAACAGTAATATCTCCACATTGCACGGTGCAATTCTGAAATTTTTAGCTTTTTCCTGTTAATCCTAGCATGATAAAGAAGATTCAAAGAGAGTGAGATGCCAGCTCCTTTCATTCAGTCAGTAGCTTCAAACATTTCTGGTATATGAAAAACATGTTTTTCAATGGCAAAAATCAATGAATATTGTAAATGCACAAACAGTAATATCTCCACATTGCACGGTGCAATTCTGAAATTTTTAGCTTTTTCCTGTTAATCCTAGCATGATAAAGAAGATTCAAAGAGAGTGAGATGCCAGCTCCTTTCATTCAGTCAGTAGCTTCAAACATTTCTGGACGTTTTTCAATGGCAAAAATCAATGAATATTGTAAATGCACAAACAGTAATATCTCCACATTGCACGGTGCAATTCTGAAATTTTTAGCTTTTTCCTGTTAATCCTAGCATGATAAAGAAGATTCAAAGAGAGTGAGATGCCAGCTCCTTTCATTCAGTCAGTAGCTTCAAACATTTCTGGACGTTTTTCAATGGCAAAAATCAATGAATATTGTAAATGCACAAACAGTAATATCTCCACATTGCACGGTGCAATTCTGAAATTTTTAGCTTTTTCCTGTTAATCCTAGCATGATAAAGAAGATTCAAAGAGAGTGAGATGCCAGCTCCTTTCATTCAGTCAGTAGCTTCAAACATTTCTGGTATATGAAAAACATGTTTTTCAATGGCAAAAATCAATGAATATTGTAAATGCACAAACAGTAATATCTCCACATTGCACGGTGCAATTCTGAAATTTTTAGCTTTTTCCTGTTAATCCTAGCATGATAAAGAAGATTCAAAGAGAGTGAGATGCCAGCTCCTTTCATTCAGTCAGTAGCTTCAAACATTTCTGGACGTTTTTCAATGGCAAAAATCAATGAATATTGTAAATGCACAAACAGTAATATCTCCACATTGCACGGTGCAATTCTGAAATTTTTAGCTTTTTCCTGTTAATCCTAGCATGATAAAGAAGATTCAAAGAGAGTGAGATGCCAGCTCCTTTCATTCAGTCAGTAGCTTCAAACATTTCTGGTATATGAAAAACATGTTTTTCAATGGCAAAAATCAATGAATATTGTAAATGCACAAACAGTAATATCTCCACATTGCACGGTGCAATTCTGAAATTTTTAGCTTTTTCCTGTTAATCCTAGCATGATAAAGAAGATTCAAAGAGAGTGAGATGCCAGCTCCTTTCATTCAGTCAGTAGCTTCAAACATTTCTGGTATATGAAAAACATGTTTTTCAATGGCAAAAATCAATGAATATTGTAAATGCACAAACAGTAATATCTCCACATTGCACGGTGCAATTCTGAAATTTTTAGCTTTTTCCTGTTAATCCTAGCATGATAAAGAAGATTCAAAGAGAGTGAGATGCCAGCTCCTTTCATTCAGTCAGTAGCTTCAAACATTTCTGGACGTTTTTCAATGGCAAAAATCAATGAATATTGTAAATGCACAAACAGTAATATCTCCACATTGCACGGTGCAATTCTGAAATTTTTTGCTTTTTCCTGTTAATCCTAGCATGATAAAGAAGATTCAAAGAGAGTGAGATGCCAGCTCCTTTCATTCAGTCAGTAGCTTCAAACATTTCTGGTATATGAAAAACATGTTTTTCAATGGCAAAAATCAATGAATATTGTAAATGCACAAACAGTAATATCTCCACATTGCACGGTGCAATTCTGAAATTTTTAGCTTTTTCCTGTTAATCCTAGCATGATAAAGAAGATTCAAAGAGAGTGAGATGCCAGCTCCTTTCATTCAGTCAGTAGCTTCAAACATTTCTGGACGTTTTTCAATGGCAAAAATCAATGAATATTGTAAATGCACAAACAGTAATATCTCCACATTGCACGGTGCAATTCTGAAATTTTTTGCTTTTTCCTGCTAATCCTAGCATGATAAAGAAGATTCAAAGAGAGTGAGATGCCAGCTCCTTTCATTCAGTCAGTAGCTTCAAACATTTCTGGACGTTTTTCAATGGCAAAAATCAATGAATATTGTAAATGCACAAACAGTAATATCTCCACATTGCACGGTGCAATTCTGAAATTTTTAGCTTTTTCCTGTTAATCCTAGCATGATAAAGAAGATTCAAAGAGAGTGAGATGCCAGCTCCTTTCATTCAGTCAGTAGCTTCAAACATTTCTGGTATATGAAAAACATGTTTTTCAATGGCAAAAATCAATGAATATTGTAAATGCACAAACAGTAATATCTCCACATTGCACGGTGCAATTCTGAAATTTTTAGCTTTTTCCTGTTAATCCTAGCATGATAAAGAAGATTCAAAGAGAGTGAGATGCCAGCTCCTTTCATTCAGTCAGTAGCTTCAAACATTTCTGGTATATGAAAAACATGTTTTTCAATGGCAAAAATCAATGAATATTGTAAATGCACAAACAGTAATATCTCCACATTGCACGGTGCAATTCTGAAATTTTTAGCTTTTTCCTGTTAATCCTAGCATGATAAAGAAGATTCAAAGAGAGTGAGATGCCAGCTCCTTTCATTCAGTCAGTAGCTTCAAACATTTCTGGACGTTTTTCAATGGCAAAAATCAATGAATATTGTAAATGCACAAACAGTAATATCTCCACATTGCACGGTGCAATTCTGAAATTTTTAGCTTTTTCCTGTTAATCCTAGCATGATAAAGAAGATTCAAAGAGAGTGAGATGCCAGCTCCTTTCATTCAGTCAGTAGCTTCAAACATTTCTGGACGTTTTTCAATGGCAAAAATCAATGAATATTGTAAATGCACAAACAGTAATATCTCCACATTGCACAGTGCAATTCTGAAATTTTTTGCTTTTTCCTGCTAATCCTAGCATGATAAAGATTCAAAGAGAGTGAGATGCCAGCTCCTTTCATTCAGTCAGTAGCTTCAAACATTTCTGGTATATGAAAAACATGTTTTTCAATGGCAAAAATCAATGAATATTGTAAATGCACAAACAGTAATATCTCCACATTGCACGGTGCAATTCTGAAATTTTTAGCTTTTTCCTGCTAATCCTAGCATGATAAAGAAGATTCAAAGAGAGTGAGATGCCAGCTCCTTTCATTCAGTCAGTAGCTTCAAACATTTCTGGTATATGAAAAACATGTTTTTCAATGGCAAAAATCAATGAATATTGTAAATGCACAAACAGTAATATCTCCACATTGCACGGTGCAATTCTGAAATTTTTAGCTTTTTCCTGTTAATCCTAGCATGATAAAGAAGATTCAAAGAGAGTGAGATGCCAGCTCCTTTCATTCAGTCAGTAGCTTCAAACATTTCTGGACGTTTTTCAATGGCAAAAATCAATGAATATTGTAAATGCACAAACAGTAATATCTCCACATTGCACGGTGCAATTCTGAAATTTTTAGCTTTTTCCTGTTAATCCTAGCATGATAAAGAAGATTCAAAGAGAGTGAGATGCCAGCTCCTTTCATTCAGTCAGTAGCTTCAAACATTTCTGGTATATGAAAAACATGTTTTTCAATGGCAAAAATCAATGAATATTGTAAATGCACAAACAGTAATATCTCCACATTGCACGGTGCAATTCTGAAATTTTTAGCTTTTTCCTGTTAATCCTAGCATGATAAAGAAGATTCAAAGAGAGTGAGATGCCAGCTCCTTTCATTCAGTCAGTAGCTTCAAACATTTCTGGTATATGAAAAACATGTTTTTCAATGGCAAAAATCAATGAATATTGTAAATGCACAAACAGTAATATCTCCACATTGCACGGTGCAATTCTGAAATTTTTAGCTTTTTCCTGTTAATCCTAGCATGATAAAGAAGATTCAAAGAGAGTGAGATGCCAGCTCCTTTCATTCAGTCAGTAGCTTCAAACATTTCTGGACGTTTTTCAATGGCAAAAATCAATGAATATTGTAAATGCACAAACAGTAATATCTCCACATTGCACGGTGCAATTCTGAAATTTTTTGCTTTTTCCTGTTAATCCTAGCATGATAAAGAAGATTCAAAGAGAGTGAGATGCCAGCTCCTTTCATTCAGTCAGTAGCTTCAAACATTTCTGGTATATGAAAAACATGTTTTTCAATGGCAAAAATCAATGAATATTGTAAATGCACAAACAGTAATATCTCCACATTGCACGGTGCAATTCTGAAATTTTTTGCTTTTTCCTGTTAATCCTAGCATGATAAAGAAGATTCAAAGAGAGTGAGATGCCAGCTCCTTTCATTCAGTCAGTAGCTTCAAACATTTCTGGACGTTTTTCAATGGCAAAAATCAATGAATATTGTAAATGCACAAACAGTAATATCTCCACATTGCACGGTGCAATTCTGAAATTTTTTGCTTTTTCCTGTTAATCCTAGCATGATAAAGAAGATTCAAAGAGAGTGAGATGCCAGCTCCTTTCATTCAGTCAGTAGCTTCAAACATTTCTGGTATATGAAAAACATGTTTTTCAATGGCAAAAATCAATGAATATTGTAAATGCACAAACAGTAATATCTCCACATTGCACGGTGCAATTCTGAAATTTTTTGCTTTTTCCTGTTAATCCTAGCATGATAAAGAAGATTCAAAGAGAGTGAGATGCCAGCTCCTTTCATTCAGTCAGTAGCTTCAAACATTTCTGGTATATGAAAAACATGTTTTTCAATGGCAAAAATCAATGAATATTGTAAATGCACAAACAGTAATATCTCCACATTGCACGGTGCAATTCTGAAATTTTTAGCTTTTTCCTGCTAATCCTAGCATGATAAAGAAGATTCAAAGAGAGTGAGATGCCAGCTCCTTTCATTCAGTCAGTAGCTTCAAACATTTCTGGTATATGAAAAACATGTTTTTCAATGGCAAAAATCAATGAATATTGTAAATGCACAAACAGTAATATCTCCACATTGCACGGTGCAATTCTGAAATTTTTAGCTTTTTCCTGTTAATCCTAGCATGATAAAGAAGATTCAAAGAGAGTGAGATGCCAGCTCCTTTCATTCAGTCAGTAGCTTCAAACATTTCTGGACGTTTTTCAATGGCAAAAATCAATGAATATTGTAAATGCACAAACAGTAATATCTCCACATTGCACGGTGCAATTCTGAAATTTTTAGCTTTTTCCTGTTAATCCTAGCATGATAAAGAAGATTCAAAGAGAGTGAGATGCCAGCTCCCTTCATTCAGTCAGTAGCTTCAAACATTTCTGGTATATGAAAAACATGTTTTTCAATGGCAAAAATCAATGAATATTGTAAATGCACAAACAGTAATATCTCCACATTGCACGGTGCAATTCTGAAATTTTTAGCTTTTTCCTGTTAATCCTAGCATGATAAAGAAGATTCAAAGAGAGTGAGATGCCAGCTCCTTTCATTCAGTCAGTAGCTTCAAACATTTCTGGACGTTTTTCAATGGCAAAAATCAATGAATATTGTAAATGCACAAACAGTAATATCTCCACATTGCACGGTGCAATTCTGAAATTTTTAGCTTTTTCCTGCTAATCCTAGCATGATAAAGAAGATTCAAAGAGAGTGAGATGCCAGCTCCTTTCATTCAGTCAGTAGCTTCAAACATTTCTGGTATATGAAAAACATGTTTTTCAATGGCAAAAATCAATGAATATTGTAAATGCACAAACAGTAATATCTCCACATTGCACGGTGCAATTCTGAAATTTTTAGCTTTTTCCTGTTAATCCTAGCATGATAAAGAAGATTCAAAGAGAGTGAGATGCCAGCTCCTTTCATTCAGTCAGTAGCTTCAAACATTTCTGGTATATGAAAAACATGTTTTTCAATGGCAAAAATCAATGAATATTGTAAATGCACAAACAGTAATATCTCCACATTGCACGGTGCAATTCTGAAATTTTTAGCTTTTTCCTGCTAATCCTAGCATGATAAAGAAGATTCAAAGAGAGTGAGATGCCAGCTCCTTTCATTCAGTCAGTAGCTTCAAACATTTCTGGACGTTTTTCAATGGCAAAAATCAATGAATATTGTAAATGCACAAACAGTAATATCTCCACATTGCACGGTGCAATTCTGAAATTTTTAGCTTTTTCCTGTTAATCCTAGCATGATAAAGAAGATTCAAAGAGAGTGAGATGCCAGCTCCTTTCATTCAGTCAGTAGCTTCAAACATTTCTGGTATATGAAAAACATGTTTTTCAATGGCAAAAATCAATGAATATTGTAAATGCACAAACAGTAATATCTCCACATTGCACGGTGCAATTCTGAAATTTTTAGCTTTTTCCTGTTAATCCTAGCATGATAAAGAAGATTCAAAGAGAGTGAGATGCCAGCTCCTTTCATTCAGTCAGTAGCTTCAAACATTTCTGGACGTTTTTCAATGGCAAAAATCAATGAATATTGTAAATGCACAAACAGTAATATCTCCACATTGCACGGTGCAATTCTGAAATTTTTAGCTTTTTCCTGCTAATCCTAGCATGATAAAGAAGATTCAAAGAGAGTGAGATGCCAGCTCCTTTCATTCAGTCAGTAGCTTCAAACATTTCTGGACGTTTTTCAATGGCAAAAATCAATGAATATTGTAAATGCACAAACAGTAATATCTCCACATTGCACGGTGCAATTCTGAAATTTTTAGCTTTTTCCTGTTAATCCTAGCATGATAAAGAAGATTCAAAGAGAGTGAGATGCCAGCTCCTTTCATTCAGTCAGTAGCTTCAAACATTTCTGGTATATGAAAAACATGTTTTTCAATGGCAAAAATCAATGAATATTGTAAATGCACAAACAGTAATATCTCCACATTGCACGGTGCAATTCTGAAATTTTTAGCTTTTTCCTGCTAATCCTAGCATGATAAAGAAGATTCAAAGAGAGTGAGATGCCAGCTCCTTTCATTCAGTCAGTAGCTTCAAACATTTCTGGACGTTTTTCAATGGCAAAAATCAATGAATATTGTAAATGCACAAACAGTAATATCTCCACATTGCACGGTGCAATTCTGAAATTTTTAGCTTTTTCCTGTTAATCCTAGCATGATAAAGAAGATTCAAAGAGAGTGAGATGCCAGCTCCTTTCATTCAGTCAGTAGCTTCAAACATTTCTGGTATATGAAAAACATGTTTTTCAATGGCAAAAATCAATGAATATTGTAAATGCACAAACAGTAATATCTCCACATTGCACGGTGCAATTCTGAAATTTTTTGCTTTTTCCTGCTAATCCTAGCATGATAAAGAAGATTCAAAGAGAGTGAGATGCCAGCTCCTTTCATTCAGTCAGTAGCTTCAAACATTTCTGGACGTTTTTCAATGGCAAAAATCAATGAATATTGTAAATGCACAAACAGTAATATCTCCACATTGCACGGTGCAATTCTGAAATTTTTAGCTTTTTCCTGTTAATCCTAGCATGATAAAGAAGATTCAAAGAGAGTGAGATGCCAGCTCCTTTCATTCAGTCAGTAGCTTCAAACATTTCTGGTATATGAAAAACATGTTTTTCAATGGCAAAAATCAATGAATATTGTAAATGCACAAACAGTAATATCTCCACATTGCACGGTGCAATTCTGAAATTTTTAGCTTTTTCCTGCTAATCCTAGCATGATAAAGAAGATTCAAAGAGAGTGAGATGCCAGCTCCTTTCATTCAGTCAGTAGCTTCAAACATTTCTGGTATATGAAAAACATGTTTTTCAATGGCAAAAATCAATGAATATTGTAAATGCACAAACAGTAATATCTCCACATTGCACGGTGCAATTCTGAAATTTTTAGCTTTTTCCTGTTAATCCTAGCATGATAAAGAAGATTCAAAGAGAGTGAGATGCCAGCTCCTTTCATTCAGTCAGTAGCTTCAAACATTTCTGGTATATGAAAAACATGTTTTTCAATGGCAAAAATCAATGAATATTGTAAATGCACAAACAGTAATATCTCCACATTGCACGGTGCAATTCTGAAATTTTTAGCTTTTTCCTGTTAATCCTAGCATGATAAAGAAGATTCAAAGAGAGTGAGATGCCAGCTCCTTTCATTCAGTCAGTAGCTTCAAACATTTCTGGACGTTTTTCAATGGCAAAAATCAATGAATATTGTAAATGCACAAACAGTAATATCTCCACATTGCACGGTGCAATTCTGAAATTTTTAGCTTTTTCCTGTTAATCCTAGCATGATAAAGAAGATTCAAAGAGAGTGAGATGCCAGCTCCTTTCATTCAGTCAGTAGCTTCAAACATTTCTGGTATATGAAAAACATGTTTTTCAATGGCAAAAATCAATGAATATTGTAAATGCACAAACAGTAATATCTCCACATTGCACGGTGCAATTCTGAAATTTTTAGCTTTTTCCTGTTAATCCTAGCATGATAAAGAAGATTCAAAGAGAGTGAGATGCCAGCTCCTTTCATTCAGTCAGTAGCTTCAAACATTTCTGGACGTTTTTCAATGGCAAAAATCAATGAATATTGTAAATGCACAAACAGTAATATCTCCACATTGCACGGTGCAATTCTGAAATTTTTAGCTTTTTCCTGCTAATCCTAGCATGATAAAGAAGATTCAAAGAGAGTGAGATGCCAGCTCCTTTCATTCAGTCAGTAGCTTCAAACATTTCTGGTATATGAAAAACATGTTTTTCAATGGCAAAAATCAATGAATATTGTAAATGCACAAACAGTAATATCTCCACATTGCACGGTGCAATTCTGAAATTTTTAGCTTTTTCCTGTTAATCCTAGCATGATAAAGAAGATTCAAAGAGAGTGAGATGCCAGCTCCTTTCATTCAGTCAGTAGCTTCAAACATTTCTGGTATATGAAAAACATGTTTTTCAATGGCAAAAATCAATGAATATTGTAAATGCACAAACAGTAATATCTCCACATTGCACGGTGCAATTCTGAAATTTTTTGCTTTTTCCTGTTAATCCTAGCATGATAAAGAAGATTCAAAGAGAGTGAGATGCCAGCTCCTTTCATTCAGTCAGTAGCTTCAAACATTTCTGGTATATGAAAAACATGTTTTTCAATGGCAAAAATCAATGAATATTGTAAATGCACAAACAGTAATATCTCCACATTGCACGGTGCAATTCTGAAATTTTTAGCTTTTTCCTGCTAATCCTAGCATGATAAAGAAGATTCAAAGAGAGTGAGATGCCAGCTCCTTTCATTCAGTCAGTAGCTTCAAACATTTCTGGTATATGAAAAACATGTTTTTCAATGGCAAAAATCAATGAATATTGTAAATGCACAAACAGTAATATCTCCACATTGCACGGTGCAATTCTGAAATTTTTAGCTTTTTCCTGTTAATCCTAGCATGATAAAGAAGATTCAAAGAGAGTGAGATGCCAGCTCCTTTCATTCAGTCAGTAGCTTCAAACATTTCTGGACGTTTTTCAATGGCAAAAATCAATGAATATTGTAAATGCACAAACAGTAATATCTCCACATTGCACGGTGCAATTCTGAAATTTTTAGCTTTTTCCTGTTAATCCTAGCATGATAAAGAAGATTCAAAGAGAGTGAGATGCCAGCTCCCTTCATTCAGTCAGTAGCTTCAAACATTTCTGGTATATGAAAAACATGTTTTTCAATGGCAAAAATCAATGAATATTGTAAATGCACAAACAGTAATATCTCCACATTGCACGGTGCAATTCTGAAATTTTTAGCTTTTTCCTGTTAATCCTAGCATGATAAAGAAGATTCAAAGAGAGTGAGATGCCAGCTCCTTTCATTCAGTCAGTAGCTTCAAACATTTCTGGACGTTTTTCAATGGCAAAAATCAATGAATATTGTAAATGCACAAACAGTAATATCTCCACATTGCACGGTGCAATTCTGAAATTTTTAGCTTTTTCCTGCTAATCCTAGCATGATAAAGAAGATTCAAAGAGAGTGAGATGCCAGCTCCTTTCATTCAGTCAGTAGCTTCAAACATTTCTGGTATATGAAAAACATGTTTTTCAATGGCAAAAATCAATGAATATTGTAAATGCACAAACAGTAATATCTCCACATTGCACGGTGCAATTCTGAAATTTTTAGCTTTTTCCTGTTAATCCTAGCATGATAAAGAAGATTCAAAGAGAGTGAGATGCCAGCTCCTTTCATTCAGTCAGTAGCTTCAAACATTTCTGGTATATGAAAAACATGTTTTTCAATGGCAAAAATCAATGAATATTGTAAATGCACAAACAGTAATATCTCCACATTGCACGGTGCAATTCTGAAATTTTTAGCTTTTTCCTGCTAATCCTAGCATGATAAAGAAGATTCAAAGAGAGTGAGATGCCAGCTCCTTTCATTCAGTCAGTAGCTTCAAACATTTCTGGACGTTTTTCAATGGCAAAAATCAATGAATATTGTAAATGCACAAACAGTAATATCTCCACATTGCACGGTGCAATTCTGAAATTTTTAGCTTTTTCCTGTTAATCCTAGCATGATAAAGAAGATTCAAAGAGAGTGAGATGCCAGCTCCTTTCATTCAGTCAGTAGCTTCAAACATTTCTGGTATATGAAAAACATGTTTTTCAATGGCAAAAATCAATGAATATTGTAAATGCACAAACAGTAATATCTCCACATTGCACGGTGCAATTCTGAAATTTTTAGCTTTTTCCTGTTAATCCTAGCATGATAAAGAAGATTCAAAGAGAGTGAGATGCCAGCTCCTTTCATTCAGTCAGTAGCTTCAAACATTTCTGGACGTTTTTCAATGGCAAAAATCAATGAATATTGTAAATGCACAAACAGTAATATCTCCACATTGCACGGTGCAATTCTGAAATTTTTAGCTTTTTCCTGCTAATCCTAGCATGATAAAGAAGATTCAAAGAGAGTGAGATGCCAGCTCCTTTCATTCAGTCAGTAGCTTCAAACATTTCTGGACGTTTTTCAATGGCAAAAATCAATGAATATTGTAAATGCACAAACAGTAATATCTCCACATTGCACGGTGCAATTCTGAAATTTTTAGCTTTTTCCTGCTAATCCTAGCATGATAAAGAAGATTCAAAGAGTGAGATGCCAGCTCCTTTCATTCAGTCAGTAGCTTCAAACATTTCTGGACGTTTTTCAATGGCAAAAATCAATGAATATTGTAAATGCACAAACAGTAATATCTCCACATTGCACGGTGCAATTCTGAAATTTTTAGCTTTTTCCTGTTAATCCTAGCATGATAAAGAAGATTCAAAGAGAGTGAGATGCCAGCTCCTTTCATTCAGTCAGTAGCTTCAAACATTTCTGGTATATGAAAAACATGTTTTTCAATGGCAAAAATCAATGAATATTGTAAATGCACAAACAGTAATATCTCCACATTGCACGGTGCAATTCTGAAATTTTTAGCTTTTTCCTGCTAATCCTAGCATGATAAAGAAGATTCAAAGAGAGTGAGATGCCAGCTCCTTTCATTCAGTCAGTAGCTTCAAACATTTCTGGACGTTTTTCAATGGCAAAAATCAATGAATATTGTAAATGCACAAACAGTAATATCTCCACATTGCACGGTGCAATTCTGAAATTTTTAGCTTTTTCCTGTTAATCCTAGCATGATAAAGAAGATTCAAAGAGAGTGAGATGCCAGCTCCTTTCATTCAGTCAGTAGCTTCAAACATTTCTGGTATATGAAAAACATGTTTTTCAATGGCAAAAATCAATGAATATTGTAAATGCACAAACAGTAATATCTCCACATTGCACGGTGCAATTCTGAAATTTTTTGCTTTTTCCTGCTAATCCTAGCATGATAAAGAAGATTCAAAGAGAGTGAGATGCCAGCTCCTTTCATTCAGTCAGTAGCTTCAAACATTTCTGGACGTTTTTCAATGGCAAAAATCAATGAATATTGTAAATGCACAAACAGTAATATCTCCACATTGCACGGTGCAATTCTGAAATTTTTAGCTTTTTCCTGTTAATCCTAGCATGATAAAGAAGATTCAAAGAGAGTGAGATGCCAGCTCCTTTCATTCAGTCAGTAGCTTCAAACATTTCTGGTATATGAAAAACATGTTTTTCAATGGCAAAAATCAATGAATATTGTAAATGCACAAACAGTAATATCTCCACATTGCACGGTGCAATTCTGAAATTTTTAGCTTTTTCCTGCTAATCCTAGCATGATAAAGATTCAAAGAGAGTGAGATGCCAGCTCCTTTCATTCAGTCAGTAGCTTCAAACATTTCTGGTATATGAAAAACATGTTTTTCAATGGCAAAAATCAATGAATATTGTAAATGCACAAACAGTAATATCTCCACATTGCACGGTGCAATTCTGAAATTTTTAGCTTTTTCCTGTTAATCCTAGCATGATAAAGAAGATTCAAAGAGAGTGAGATGCCAGCTCCTTTCATTCAGTCAGTAGCTTCAAACATTTCTGGTATATGAAAAACATGTTTTTCAATGGCAAAAATCAA
The DNA here is from genome assembly GCF_046119375.1 of Phyllobates terribilis. NCBI lineage: Eukaryota > Metazoa > Chordata > Amphibia > Anura > Dendrobatidae > Phyllobates > Phyllobates terribilis. The sequence goes on along the minus strand of NW_027370944.1, from coordinate 13,228 downwards.
TGAATATTGTAAATGCACAAACAGTAATATCTCCACATTGCACGGTGCAATTCTGAAATTTTTAGCTTTTTCCTGTTAATCCTAGCATGATAAAGAAGATTCAAAGAGAGTGAGATGCCAGCTCCTTTCATTCAGTCAGTAGCTTCAAACATTTCTGGACGTTTTTCAATGGCAAAAATCAATGAATATTGTAAATGCACAAACAGTAATATCTCCACATTGCACGGTGCAATTCTGAAATTTTTAGCTTTTTCCTGTTAATCCTAGCATGATAAAGAAGATTCAAAGAGAGTGAGATGCCAGCTCCTTTCATTCAGTCAGTAGCTTCAAACATTTCTGGTATATGAAAAACATGTTTTTCAATGGCAAAAATCAATGAATATTGTAAATGCACAAACAGTAATATCTCCACATTGCACGGTGCAATTCTGAAATTTTTAGCTTTTTCCTGTTAATCCTAGCATGATAAAGAAGATTCAAAGAGAGTGAGATGCCAGCTCCTTTCATTCAGTCAGTAGCTTCAAACATTTCTGGACGTTTTTCAATGGCAAAAATCAATGAATATTGTAAATGCACAAACAGTAATATCTCCACATTGCACGGTGCAATTCTGAAATTTTTAGCTTTTTCCTGCTAATCCTAGCATGATAAAGAAGATTCAAAGAGAGTGAGATGCCAGCTCCTTTCATTCAGTCAGTAGCTTCAAACATTTCTGGTATATGAAAAACATGTTTTTCAATGGCAAAAATCAATGAATATTGTAAATGCACAAACAGTAATATCTCCACATTGCACGGTGCAATTCTGAAATTTTTAGCTTTTTCCTGTTAATCCTAGCATGATAAAGAAGATTCAAAGAGAGTGAGATGCCAGCTCCTTTCATTCAGTCAGTAGCTTCAAACATTTCTGGTATATGAAAAACATGTTTTTCAATGGCAAAAATCAATGAATATTGTAAATGCACAAACAGTAATATCTCCACATTGCACGGTGCAATTCTGAAATTTTTAGCTTTTTCCTGCTAATCCTAGCATGATAAAGAAGATTCAAAGAGAGTGAGATGCCAGCTCCTTTCATTCAGTCAGTAGCTTCAAACATTTCTGGACGTTTTTCAATGGCAAAAATCAATGAATATTGTAAATGCACAAACAGTAATATCTCCACATTGCACGGTGCAATTCTGAAATTTTTAGCTTTTTCCTGTTAATCCTAGCATGATAAAGAAGATTCAAAGAGAGTGAGATGCCAGCTCCTTTCATTCAGTCAGTAGCTTCAAACATTTCTGGTATATGAAAAACATGTTTTTCAATGGCAAAAATCAATGAATATTGTAAATGCACAAACAGTAATATCTCCACATTGCACGGTGCAATTCTGAAATTTTTTGCTTTTTCCTGCTAATCCTAGCATGATAAAGAAGATTCAAAGAGAGTGAGATGCCAGCTCCTTTCATTGTCAGTAGCTTCAAACATTTCTGGTATATGAAAAACATGTTTTTCAATGGCAAAAATCAATGAATATTGTAAATGCACAAACAGTAATATCTCCACATTGCATGGTGCAATTCTGAAATTTTTAGCTTTTTCCTGTTAATCCTAGCATGATAAAGAAGATTCAAAGAGAGTGAGATGCCAGCTCCTTTCATTCAGTCAGTAGCTTCAAACATTTCTGGTATATGAAAAACATGTTTTTCAATGGCAAAAATCAATGAATATTGTAAATGCACAAACAGTAATATCTCCACATTGCACGGTGCAATTCTGAAATTTTTAGCTTTTTCCTGCTAATCCTAGCATGATAAAGAAGATTCAAAGAGAGTGAGATGCCAGCTCCTTTCATTCAGTCAGTAGCTTCAAACATTTCTGGTATATGAAAAACATGTTTTTCAATGGCAAAAATCAATGAATATTGTAAATGCACAAACAGTAATATCTCCACATTGCACGGTGCAATTCTGAAATTTTTAGCTTTTTCCTGCTAATCCTAGCATGATAAAGAAGATTCAAAGAGTGAGATGCCAGCTCCTTTCATTCAGTCAGTAGCTTCAAACATTTCTGGACGTTTTTCAATGGCAAAAATCAATGAATATTGTAAATGCACAAACAGTAATATCTCCACATTGCACGGTGCAATTCTGAAATTTTTAGCTTTTTCCTGTTAATCCTAGCATGATAAAGAAGATTCAAAGAGAGTGAGATGCCAGCTCCTTTCATTCAGTCAGTAGCTTCAAACATTTCTGGTATATGAAAAACATGTTTTTCAATGGCAAAAATCAATGAATATTGTAAATGCACAAACAGTAATATCTCCACATTGCACGGTGCAATTCTGAAATTTTTTGCTTTTTCCTGCTAATCCTAGCATGATAAAGAAGATTCAAAGAGAGTGAGATGCCAGCTCCTTTCATTCAGTCAGTAGCTTCAAACATTTCTGGTATATGAAAAACATGTTTTTCAATGGCAAAAATCAATGAATATTGTAAATGCACAAACAGTAATATCTCCACATTGCATGGTGCAATTCTGAAATTTTTAGCTTTTTCCTGTTAATCCTAGCATGATAAAGAAGATTCAAAGAGAGTGAGATGCCAGCTCCTTTCATTCAGTCAGTAGCTTCAAACATTTCTGGTATATGAAAAACATGTTTTTCAATGGCAAAAATCAATGAATATTGTAAATGCACAAACAGTAATATGTCCACATTGCACGGTGCAATTCTGAAATTTTTAGCTTTTTCCTGCTAATCCTAGCATGATAAAGAAGATTCAAAGAGAGTGAGATGCCAGCTCCTTTCATTCAGTCAGTAGCTTCAAACATTTCTGGTATATGAAAAACATGTTTTTCAATGGCAAAAATCAATGAATATTGTAAATGCACAAACAGTAATATCTCCACATTGCACGGTGCAATTCTGAAATTTTTAGCTTTTTCCTGTTAATCCTAGCATGATAAAGAAGATTCAAAGAGAGTGAGATGCCAGCTCCTTTCATTCAGTCAGTAGCTTCAAACATTTCTGGACGTTTTTCAATGGCAAAAATCAATGAATATTGTAAATGCACAAACAGTAATATCTCCACATTGCACGGTGCAATTCTGAAATTTTTAGCTTTTTCCTGTTAATCCTAGCATGATAAAGAAGATTCAAAGAGAGTGAGATGCCAGCTCCTTTCATTCAGTCAGTAGCTTCAAACATTTCTGGTATATGAAAAACATGTTTTTCAATGGCAAAAATCAATGAATATTGTAAATGCACAAACAGTAATATCTCCACATTGCACGGTGCAATTCTGAAATTTTTAGCTTTTTCCTGTTAATCCTAGCATGATAAAGAAGATTCAAAGAGAGTGAGATGCCAGCTCCTTTCATTCAGTCAGTAGCTTCAAACATTTCTGGACGTTTTTCAATGGCAAAAATCAATGAATATTGTAAATGCACAAACAGTAATATCTCCACATTGCACGGTGCAATTCTGAAATTTTTAGCTTTTTCCTGCTAATCCTAGCATGATAAAGAAGATTCAAAGAGAGTGAGATGCCAGCTCCTTTCATTCAGTCAGTAGCTTCAAACATTTCTGGTATATGAAAAACATGTTTTTCAATGGCAAAAATCAATGAATATTGTAAATGCACAAACAGTAATATCTCCACATTGCACGGTGCAATTCTGAAATTTTTAGCTTTTTCCTGTTAATCCTAGCATGATAAAGAAGATTCAAAGAGAGTGAGATGCCAGCTCCTTTCATTCAGTCAGTAGCTTCAAACATTTCTGGTATATGAAAAACATGTTTTTCAATGGCAAAAATCAATGAATATTGTAAATGCACAAACAGTAATATCTCCACATTGCACGGTGCAATTCTGAAATTTTTAGCTTTTTCCTGTTAATCCTAGCATGATAAAGAAGATTCAAAGAGAGTGAGATGCCAGCTCCTTTCATTCAGTCAGTAGCTTCAAACATTTCTGGTATATGAAAAACATGTTTTTCAATGGCAAAAATCAATGAATATTGTAAATGCACAAACAGTAATATCTCCACATTGCACGGTGCAATTCTGAAATTTTTAGCTTTTTCCTGTTAATCCTAGCATGATAAAGAAGATTCAAAGAGAGTGAGATGCCAGCTCCTTTCATTCAGTCAGTAGCTTCAAACATTTCTGGACGTTTTTCAATGGCAAAAATCAATGAATATTGTAAATGCACAAACAGTAATATCTCCACATTGCACGGTGCAATTCTGAAATTTTTAGCTTTTTCCTGTTAATCCTAGCATGATAAAGAAGATTCAAAGAGAGTGAGATGCCAGCTCCTTTCATTCAGTCAGTAGCTTCAAACATTTCTGGTATATGAAAAACATGTTTTTCAATGGCAAAAATCAATGAATATTGTAAATGCACAAACAGTAATATCTCCACATTGCACGGTGCAATTCTGAAATTTTTAGCTTTTTCCTGTTAATCCTAGCATGATAAAGAAGATTCAAAGAGAGTGAGATGCCAGCTCCTTTCATTCAGTCAGTAGCTTCAAACATTTCTGGACGTTTTTCAATGGCAAAAATCAATGAATATTGTAAATGCACAAACAGTAATATCTCCACATTGCACGGTGCAATTCTGAAATTTTTTGCTTTTTCCTGCTAATCCTAGCATGATAAAGAAGATTCAAAGAGAGTGAGATGCCAGCTCCTTTCATTCAGTCAGTAGCTTCAAACATTTCTGGACGTTTTTCAATGGCAAAAATCAATGAATATTGTAAATGCACAAACAGTAATATCTCCACATTGCACGGTGCAATTCTGAAATTTTTAGCTTTTTCCTGTTAATCCTAGCATGATAAAGAAGATTCAAAGAGAGTGAGATGCCAGCTCCTTTCATTCAGTCAGTAGCTTCAAACATTTCTGGTATATGAAAAACATGTTTTTCAATGGCAAAAATCAATGAATATTGTAAATGCACAAACAGTAATATCTCCACATTGCACGGTGCAATTCTGAAATTTTTTGCTTTTTCCTGCTAATCCTAGCATGATAAAGAAGATTCAAAGAGAGTGAGATGCCAGCTCCTTTCATTCAGTCAGTAGCTTCAAACATTTCTGGTATATGAAAAACATGTTTTTCAATGGCAAAAATCAATGAATATTGTAAATGCACAAACAGTAATATCTCCACATTGCACGGTGCAATTCTGAAATTTTTAGCTTTTTCCTGTTAATCCTAGCATGATAAAGAAGATTCAAAGAGAGTGAGATGCCAGCTCCTTTCATTCAGTCAGTAGCTTCAAACATTTCTGGTATATGAAAAACATGTTTTTCAATGGCAAAAATCAATGAATATTGTAAATGCACAAACAGTAATATCTCCACATTGCACGGTGCAATTCTGAAATTTTTAGCTTTTTCCTGCTAATCCTAGCATGATAAAGAAGATTCAAAGAGAGTGAGATGCCAGCTCCTTTCATTCAGTCAGTAGCTTCAAACATTTCTGGTATATGAAAAACATGTTTTTCAATGGCAAAAATCAATGAATATTGTAAATGCACAAACAGTAATATCTCCACATTGCACGGTGCAATTCTGAAATTTTTAGCTTTTTCCTGTTAATCCTAGCATGATAAAGAAGATTCAAAGAGAGTGAGATGCCAGCTCCTTTCATTCAGTCAGTAGCTTCAAACATTTCTGGACGTTTTTCAATGGCAAAAATCAATGAATATTGTAAATGCACAAACAGTAATATCTCCACATTGCACGGTGCAATTCTGAAATTTTTAGCTTTTTCCTGTTAATCCTAGCATGATAAAGAAGATTCAAAGAGAGTGAGATGCCAGCTCCTTTCATTCAGTCAGTAGCTTCAAACATTTCTGGTATATGAAAAACATGTTTTTCAATGGCAAAAATCAACGAATATTGTAAATGCACAAACAGTAATATCTCCACATTGCACGGTGCAATTCTGAAATTTTTTGCTTTTTCCTGCTAATCCTAGCATGATAAAGAAGATTCAAAGAGAGTGAGATGCCAGCTCCTTTCATTCAGTCAGTAGCTTCAAACATTTCTGGTATATGAAAAACATGTTTTTCAATGGCAAAAATCAATGAATATTGTAAATGCACAAACAGTAATATCTCCACATTGCACGGTGCAATTCTGAAATTTTTAGCTTTTTCCTGTTAATCCTAGCATGATAAAGAAGATTCAAAGAGAGTGAGATGCCAGCTCCTTTCATTCAGTCAGTAGCTTCAAACATTTCCGGACGTTTTTCAATGGCAAAAATCAATGAATATTGTAAATGCACAAACAGTAATATCTCCACATTGCACGGTGCAATTCTGAAATTTTTAGCTTTTTCCTGTTAATCCTAGCATGATAAAGAAGATTCAAAGAGAGTGAGATGCCAGCTCCTTTCATTCAGTCAGTAGCTTCAAACATTTCTGGTATATGAAAAACATGTTTTTCAATGGCAAAAATCAATGAATATTGTAAATGCACAAACAGTAATATCTCCACATTGCACGGTGCAATTCTGAAATTTTTAGCTTTTTCCTGCTAATCCTAGCATGATAAAGAAGATTCAAAGAGAGTGAGATGCCAGCTCCTTTCATTCAGTCAGTAGCTTCAAACATTTCTGGTATATGAAAAACATGTTTTTCAATGGCAAAAATCAATGAATATTGTAAATGCACAAACAGTAATATCTCCACATTGCACGGTGCAATTCTGAAATTTTTAGCTTTTTCCTGTTAATCCTAGCATGATAAAGAAGATTCAAAGAGAGTGAGATGCCAGCTCCTTTCATTCAGTCAGTAGCTTCAAACATTTCTGGACGTTTTTCAATGGCAAAAATCAATGAATATTGTAAATGCACAAACAGTAATATCTCCACATTGCACGGTGCAATTCTGAAATTTTTTGCTTTTTCCTGTTAATCCTAGCATGATAAAGAAGATTCAAAGAGAGTGAGATGCCAGCTCCTTTCATTCAGTCAGTAGCTTCAAACATTTCTGGTATATGAAAAACATGTTTTTCAATGGCAAAAATCAATGAATATTGTAAATGCACAAACAGTAATATCTCCACATTGCACGGTGCAATTCTGAAATTTTTTGCTTTTTCCTGTTAATCCTAGCATGATAAAGAAGATTCAAAGAGAGTGAGATGCCAGCTCCTTTCATTCAGTCAGTAGCTTCAAACATTTCTGGACGTTTTTCAATGGCAAAAATCAATGAATATTGTAAATGCACAAACAGTAATATCTCCACATTGCACGGTGCAATTCTGAAATTTTTTGCTTTTTCCTGTTAATCCTAGCATGATAAAGAAGATTCAAAGAGAGTGAGATGCCAGCTCCTTTCATTCAGTCAGTAGCTTCAAACATTTCTGGTATATGAAAAACATGTTTTTCAATGGCAAAAATCAATGAATATTGTAAATGCACAAACAGTAATATCTCCACATTGCACGGTGCAATTCTGAAATTTTTTGCTTTTTCCTGTTAATCCTAGCATGATAAAGAAGATTCAAAGAGAGTGAGATGCCAGCTCCTTTCATTCAGTCAGTAGCTTCAAACATTTCTGGTATATGAAAAACATGTTTTTCAATGGCAAAAATCAATGAATATTGTAAATGCACAAACAGTAATATCTCCACATTGCACGGTGCAATTCTGAAATTTTTAGCTTTTTCCTGCTAATCCTAGCATGATAAAGAAGATTCAAAGAGAGTGAGATGCCAGCTCCTTTCATTCAGTCAGTAGCTTCAAACATTTCTGGTATATGAAAAACATGTTTTTCAATGGCAAAAATCAATGAATATTGTAAATGCACAAACAGTAATATCTCCACATTGCACGGTGCAATTCTGAAATTTTTAGCTTTTTCCTGTTAATCCTAGCATGATAAAGAAGATTCAAAGAGAGTGAGATGCCAGCTCCTTTCATTCAGTCAGTAGCTTCAAACATTTCTGGACGTTTTTCAATGGCAAAAATCAATGAATATTGTAAATGCACAAACAGTAATATCTCCACATTGCACGGTGCAATTCTGAAATTTTTAGCTTTTTCCTGTTAATCCTAGCATGATAAAGAAGATTCAAAGAGAGTGAGATGCCAGCTCCCTTCATTCAGTCAGTAGCTTCAAACATTTCTGGTATATGAAAAACATGTTTTTCAATGGCAAAAATCAATGAATATTGTAAATGCACAAACAGTAATATCTCCACATTGCACGGTGCAATTCTGAAATTTTTAGCTTTTTCCTGTTAATCCTAGCATGATAAAGAAGATTCAAAGAGAGTGAGATGCCAGCTCCTTTCATTCAGTCAGTAGCTTCAAACATTTCTGGACGTTTTTCAATGGCAAAAATCAATGAATATTGTAAATGCACAAACAGTAATATCTCCACATTGCACGGTGCAATTCTGAAATTTTTAGCTTTTTCCTGTTAATCCTAGCATGATAAAGAAGATTCAAAGAGAGTGAGATGCCAGCTCCTTTCATTCAGTCAGTAGCTTCAAACATTTCTGGTATATGAAAAACATGTTTTTCAATGGCAAAAATCAATGAATATTGTAAATGCACAAACAGTAATATCTCCACATTGCACGGTGCAATTCTGAAATTTTTAGCTTTTTCCTGTTAATCCTAGCATGATAAAGAAGATTCAAAGAGAGTGAGATGCCAGCTCCTTTCATTCAGTCAGTAGCTTCAAACATTTCTGGACGTTTTTCAATGGCAAAAATCAATGAATATTGTAAATGCACAAACAGTAATATCTCCACATTGCACGGTGCAATTCTGAAATTTTTTGCTTTTTCCTGTTAATCCTAGCATGATAAAGAAGATTCAAAGAGAGTGAGATGCCAGCTCCTTTCATTCAGTCAGTAGCTTCAAACATTTCTGGACGTTTTTCAATGGCAAAAATCAATGAATATTGTAAATGCACAAACAGTAATATCTCCACATTGCACGGTGCAATTCTGAAATTTTTAGCTTTTTCCTGTTAATCCTAGCATGATAAAGAAGATTCAAAGAGAGTGAGATGCCAGCTCCTTTCATTCAGTCAGTAGCTTCAAACATTTCTGGTATATGAAAAACATGTTTTTCAATGGCAAAAATCAATGAATATTGTAAATGCACAAACAGTAATATCTCCACATTGCACGGTGCAATTCTGAAATTTTTAGCTTTTTCCTGTTAATCCTAGCATGATAAAGAAGATTCAAAGAGAGTGAGATGCCAGCTCCTTTCATTCAGTCAGTAGCTTCAAACATTTCTGGTATATGAAAAACATGTTTTTCAATGGCAAAAATCAATGAATATTGTAAATGCACAAACAGTAATATCTCCACATTGCACGGTGCAATTCTGAAATTTTTAGCTTTTTCCTGTTAATCCTAGCATGATAAAGAAGATTCAAAGAGAGTGAGATGCCAGCTCCTTTCATTCAGTCAGTAGCTTCAAACATTTCTGGTATATGAAAAACATGTTTTTCAATGGCAAAAATCAATGAATATTGTAAATGCACAAACAGTAATATCTCCACATTGCACGGTGCAATTCTGAAATTTTTAGCTTTTTCCTGTTAATCCTAGCATGATAAAGAAGATTCAAAGAGAGTGAGATGCCAGCTCCTTTCATTCAGTCAGTAGCTTCAAACATTTCTGGACGTTTTTCAATGGCAAAAATCAATGAATATTGTAAATGCACAAACAGTAATATCTCCACATTGCACGGTGCAATTCTGAAATTTTTAGCTTTTTCCTGTTAATCCTAGCATGATAAAGAAGATTCAAAGAGAGTGAGATGCCAGCTCCTTTCATTCAGTCAGTAGCTTCAAACATTTCTGGACGTTTTTCAATGGCAAAAATCAATGAATATTGTAAATGCACAAACAGTAATATCTCCACATTGCACGGTGCAATTCTGAAATTTTTAGCTTTTTCCTGTTAATCCTAGCATGATAAAGAAGATTCAAAGAGAGTGAGATGCCAGCTCCTTTCATTCAGTCAGTAGCTTCAAACATTTCTGGTATATGAAAAACATGTTTTTCAATGGCAAAAATCAATGAATATTGTAAATGCACAAACAGTAATATCTCCACATTGCACGGTGCAATTCTGAAATTTTTAGCTTTTTCCTGTTAATCCTAGCATGATAAAGAAGATTCAAAGAGAGTGAGATGCCAGCTCCTTTCATTCAGTCAGTAGCTTCAAACATTTCTGGACGTTTTTCAATGGCAAAAATCAATGAATATTGTAAATGCACAAACAGTAATATCTCCACATTGCACGGTGCAATTCTGAAATTTTTAGCTTTTTCCTGTTAATCCTAGCATGATAAAGAAGATTCAAAGAGAGTGAGATGCCAGCTCCTTTCATTCAGTCAGTAGCTTCAAACATTTCTGGTATATGAAAAACATGTTTTTCAATGGCAAAAATCAATGAATATTGTAAATGCACAAACAGTAATATCTCCACATTGCACGGTGCAATTCTGAAATTTTTAGCTTTTTCCTGTTAATCCTAGCATGATAAAGAAGATTCAAAGAGAGTGAGATGCCAGCTCCTTTCATTCAGTCAGTAGCTTCAAACATTTCTGGTATATGAAAAACATGTTTTTCAATGGCAAAAATCAATGAATATTGTAAATGCACAAACAGTAATATCTCCACATTGCACGGTGCAATTCTGAAATTTTTAGCTTTTTCCTGTTAATCCTAGCATGATAAAGAAGATTCAAAGAGAGTGAGATGCCAGCTCCTTTCATTCAGTCAGTAGCTTCAAACATTTCTGGACGTTTTTCAATGGCAAAAATCAATGAATATTGTAAATGCACAAACAGTAATATCTCCACATTGCACGGTGCAATTCTGAAATTTTTTGCTTTTTCCTGTTAATCCTAGCATGATAAAGAAGATTCAAAGAGAGTGAGATGCCAGCTCCTTTCATTCAGTCAGTAGCTTCAAACATTTCTGGTATATGAAAAACATGTTTTTCAATGGCAAAAATCAATGAATATTGTAAATGCACAAACAGTAATATCTCCACATTGCACGGTGCAATTCTGAAATTTTTAGCTTTTTCCTGTTAATCCTAGCATGATAAAGAAGATTCAAAGAGAGTGAGATGCCAGCTCCTTTCATTCAGTCAGTAGCTTCAAACATTTCTGGACGTTTTTCAATGGCAAAAATCAATGAATATTGTAAATGCACAAACAGTAATATCTCCACATTGCACGGTGCAATTCTGAAATTTTTTGCTTTTTCCTGCTAATCCTAGCATGATAAAGAAGATTCAAAGAGAGTGAGATGCCAGCTCCTTTCATTCAGTCAGTAGCTTCAAACATTTCTGGACGTTTTTCAATGGCAAAAATCAATGAATATTGTAAATGCACAAACAGTAATATCTCCACATTGCACGGTGCAATTCTGAAATTTTTAGCTTTTTCCTGTTAATCCTAGCATGATAAAGAAGATTCAAAGAGAGTGAGATGCCAGCTCCTTTCATTCAGTCAGTAGCTTCAAACATTTCTGGTATATGAAAAACATGTTTTTCAATGGCAAAAATCAATGAATATTGTAAATGCACAAACAGTAATATCTCCACATTGCACGGTGCAATTCTGAAATTTTTAGCTTTTTCCTGTTAATCCTAGCATGATAAAGAAGATTCAAAGAGAGTGAGATGCCAGCTCCTTTCATTCAGTCAGTAGCTTCAAACATTTCTGGTATATGAAAAACATGTTTTTCAATGGCAAAAATCAATGAATATTGTAAATGCACAAACAGTAATATCTCCACATTGCACGGTGCAATTCTGAAATTTTTAGCTTTTTCCTGTTAATCCTAGCATGATAAAGAAGATTCAAAGAGAGTGAGATGCCAGCTCCTTTCATTCAGTCAGTAGCTTCAAACATTTCTGGACGTTTTTCAATGGCAAAAATCAATGAATATTGTAAATGCACAAACAGTAATATCTCCACATTGCACGGTGCAATTCTGAAATTTTTAGCTTTTTCCTGTTAATCCTAGCATGATAAAGAAGATTCAAAGAGAGTGAGATGCCAGCTCCTTTCATTCAGTCAGTAGCTTCAAACATTTCTGGACGTTTTTCAATGGCAAAAATCAATGAATATTGTAAATGCACAAACAGTAATATCTCCACATTGCACAGTGCAATTCTGAAATTTTTTGCTTTTTCCTGCTAATCCTAGCATGATAAAGAAGATTCAAAGAGAGTGAGATGCCAGCTCCTTTCATTCAGTCAGTAGCTTCAAACATTTCTGGTATATGAAAAACATGTTTTTCAATGGCAAAAATCAATGAATATTGTAAATGCACAAACAGTAATATCTCCACATTGCACGGTGCAATTCTGAAATTTTTAGCTTTTTCCTGCTAATCCTAGCATGATAAAGAAGATTCAAAGAGAGTGAGATGCCAGCTCCTTTCATTCAGTCAGTAGCTTCAAACATTTCTGGTATATGAAAAACATGTTTTTCAATGGCAAAAATCAATGAATATTGTAAATGCACAAACAGTAATATCTCCACATTGCACGGTGCAATTCTGAAATTTTTAGCTTTTTCCTGTTAATCCTAGCATGATAAAGAAGATTCAAAGAGAGTGAGATGCCAGCTCCTTTCATTCAGTCAGTAGCTTCAAACATTTCTGGACGTTTTTCAATGGCAAAAATCAATGAATATTGTAAATGCACAAACAGTAATATCTCCACATTGCACGGTGCAATTCTGAAATTTTTAGCTTTTTCCTGTTAATCCTAGCATGATAAAGAAGATTCAAAGAGAGTGAGATGCCAGCTCCTTTCATTCAGTCAGTAGCTTCAAACATTTCTGGTATATGAAAAACATGTTTTTCAATGGCAAAAATCAATGAATATTGTAAATGCACAAACAGTAATATCTCCACATTGCACGGTGCAATTCTGAAATTTTTAGCTTTTTCCTGTTAATCCTAGCATGATAAAGAAGATTCAAAGAGAGTGAGATGCCAGCTCCTTTCATTCAGTCAGTAGCTTCAAACATTTCTGGTATATGAAAAACATGTTTTTCAATGGCAAAAATCAATGAATATTGTAAATGCACAAACAGTAATATCTCCACATTGCACGGTGCAATTCTGAAATTTTTAGCTTTTTCCTGTTAATCCTAGCATGATAAAGAAGATTCAAAGAGAGTGAGATGCCAGCTCCTTTCATTCAGTCAGTAGCTTCAAACATTTCTGG
>NW_027370943.1:0-32000 GCF_046119375.1 Phyllobates terribilis | reverse complement strand
TCATTGATTTTTGCCATTGAAAAAACTTTGTATTTCATTATACCATGAAATGTTTGAAGCTACTGGACTTGAATGAAAGGAGCTGGCAATCTCACTCTCTTTAGAAATCTTCTTTCTTCATGCTAGGATTACAACAGGAAAAAGCAAAAATTTCAGAAATTGCACCTTGCAATGTGGAGATATTACTGGTTTGTGCATTTAGAATTATTCATTGATTTTTGCCATTGAAAAAACTGTTTTCATATACCAGAAATGTTTGAAGCTACTGACTGAATGAAAGGAGCTGGCATCTCACTCTCTTGGAATCTTCTTTATCATGCTAGGATTAACAGGAAAAAGCTAAAAATTTCAGAATTGCACCTTGCAATGTGGAGATATTACTGTTTGTGCATTTACAATATTCATTGATTTTGCCATTGGAAAACATGTTTTCATATACCAGAAATGTTTGAAGCTACTGACTGAATGGAAAGGAGCTTGCATTCTCACTCTCTTTGAATCTTCTTTATCATGCTAGGATTAACAGGAAAAAGCTAAAAATTTCAGAATTGCACCTGTGCAATGTGGAGATATTACTGTTTGTGCATTTACAATATTCATTGATTTTTGCCATTGAAAAACATGTTTTTCATATACCAGAAATGTTTGAAGCTACTGACTGAATGAAAGGAGCTGGCATCTCACTCTCTTTGAATCTTCTTTATCATGCTAGGATTAACAGGAAAAAGCTAAAAATTTCAGAATTGCACCGTGCAATGTGGAGATATTACTGTTTGTGCATTTACAATATTCATTGATTTTTGCCATTGAAAAACAGTTTTTCATATACCAGAAATGTTTGAAGCTACTGACTGAATGAAAGGAGCTGGCATCTCACTCTCTTGAATCTTCTTTATCATGCTAGGATTAACAGGAAAAAGCAAAAAATTTCAGAATTGCACCTTGCAATGTGGAGATATTACTGTTTGTGCATTTACAATATTCATTGATTTTTTGCCATTGAAAAACATGTTTTTCATATACCAGAAATGTTTGAAGCTACTGACTGAATGAAAGGAGCTGGCATCTCACTCTCTTTGAATCTTCTTTATCATGCTAGGATTAACAGAAAAAGCAAAAAATTTCAGAATTGCACCTTGCAATGTGGAGATATTACTGTTTGTGCATTTACAATATTCATTGATTTTTGCCATTGAAAAACATGTTTTTCATATACCAGAAATGTTTGAAGCTACTGACTGAATGAAAGGAGCTGGCATCTCACTCTCTTTGAATCTTCTTTATCATGCTAGGATTAACAGGAAAAAGCAAAAAATTTCAGAATTGCACCGTGCAATGTGGAGATATTACTGTTTGTGCATTTACAATATTCATTGATTTTTGCCATTGAAAAACATGTTTTTCATATACCAGAAATGTTTGAAGCTACTGACTGAATGAAAGGAGCTGGCATCTCACTCTCTTTGAATCTTCTTTATCATGCTAGGATTAACAGGAAAAAGCTAAAAATTTCAGAATTGCACCGTGCAATGTGGAGATATTACTGTTTGTGCATTTACAATATTCATTGATTTTTGCCATTGAAAAACATGTTTTTCATATACCAGAAATGTTTGAAGCTACTGACTGAATGAAAGGAGCTGGCATCTCACTCTCTTTGAATCTTCTTTATCATGCTAGGATTAGCAGGAAAAAGCAAAAAATTTCAGAATTGCACCTTGCAATGTGGAGATATTACTGTTTGTGCATTTACAATATTCATTGATTTTTGCCATTGAAAAACATGTTTTTCATATACCAGAAATGTTTGAAGCTACTGACTGAATGAAAGGAGCTGGCATCTCACTCTCTTTGAATCTCTTTATCATGCTAGGATTAACAGGAAAAAGCAAAAAATTTCAGAATTGCACCGTGCAATGTGGAGATATTACTGTTTGTGCATTTACAATATTCATTGATTTTTGCCATTGAAAAACATGTTTTTCATATACCAGAAATGTTTGAAGCTACTGACTGAATGAAAGGAGCTGGCATCTCACTCTCTTTGAATCTTCTTTATCATGCTAGGATTAACAGGAAAAAGCTAAAAATTTCAGAATTGCACCGTGCAATGTGGAGATATTACTGTTTGTGCATTTACAATATTCATTGATTTTTGCCATTGAAAACATGTTTTTCATATACCAGAAATGTTTGAAGCTACTGACTGAATGAAAGGAGCTGGCATCTCACTCTCTTTGAATCTTCTTTATCATGCTAGGATTAGCAGGAAAAAGCAAAAAATTTCAGAATTGCACCTTGCAATGTGGAGATATTACTGTTTGTGCATTTACAATATTCATTGATTTTTGCCATTGAAAAACATGTTTTTCATATACCAGAAATGTTTGAAGCTACTGGACTGAATGAAAGGAGCTGGCATCTCACTCTCTTTGAATCTTCTTTATCATGCTAGGATTAACAGGAAAAAGCTAAAAATTTCAGAATTGCACCGTGCAATGTGGAGATATTACTGTTTGTGCATTTACAATATTCATTGATTTTTGCCATTGAAAAACATGTTTTCATATACCAGAAATGTTTGAAGCTACTGACTGAATGAAAGGAGCTGGCATCTCACTCTCTTTGAATCTTCTTTATCATGCTAGGATTAGCAGGAAAAAGCAAAAAATTTCAGAATTGCACCTTGCAATGTGGAGATATTACTGTTTGTGCATTTACAATATTCATTGATTTTTGCCATTGAAAAACATGTTTTTCATATACCAGAAATGTTTGAAGCTACTGACTGAATGAAAGGAGCTGGCATCTCACTCTCTTTGAATCTTCTTTATCATGCTAGGATTAACAGGAAAAAGCTAAAAATTTCAGAATTGCACCGTGCAATGTGGAGATATTACTGTTTGTGCATTTACAATATTCATTGATTTTTGCCATTGAAAAACATGTTTTTCATATACCAGAAATGTTTGAAGCTACTGACTGAATGAAAGGAGCTGGCATCTCACTCTCTTTGAATCTTCTTTATCATGCTAGGATTAACAGGAAAAAGCAAAAAATTCAGAATTGCACCTTGCAATGTGGAGATATTACTGTTTGTGCATTTACAATATTCATTGATTTTTGCCATTGAAAAACATGTTTTTCATATACCAGAAATGTTTGAAGCTACTGACTGAATGAAAGGAGCTGGCATCTCACTCTCTTTGAATCTTCTTTATCATGCTAGGATTAACAGGAAAAAAGCTAAAAATTTCAGAATTGCACCGTGCAATGTGGAGATATTACTGTTTGTGCATTTACAATATTCATTGATTTTTGCCATTGAAAAACATGTTTTTCATATACCAGAAATGTTTGAAGCTACTGACTGAATGAAAGGAGCTGGCATCTCACTCTCTTTGAATCTTCTTTATCATGCTAGGATTAGCAGGAAAAAGCAAAAAATTTCAGAATTGCACCTTGCAATGTGGAGATATTACTGTTTGTGCATTTACAATATTCATTGATTTTTGCCATTGAAAAACATGTTTTTCATATACCAGAAATGTTTGAAGCTACTGACTGAATGAAAGGAGCTGGCATCTCACTCTCTTTGAATCTTCTTTATCATGCTAGGATTAACAGGAAAAAGCTAAAAATTTCAGAATTGCACCGTGCAATGTGGAGATATTACTGTTTGTGCATTTACAATATTCATTGATTTTTGCCATTGAAAAACATGTTTTTCATATACCAGAAATGTTTGAAGCTACTGACTGAATGAAAGGAGCTGGCATCTCACTCTCTTTGAATCTTCTTTATCATGCTAGGATTAGCAGGAAAAAGCAAAAAATTTCAGAATTGCACCTTGCAATGTGGAGATATTACTGTTTGTGCATTTACAATATTCATTGATTTTTGCCATTGAAAAACATGTTTTTCATATACCAGAAATGTTTGAAGCTACTGACTGAATGAAAGGAGCTGGCATCTCACTCTCTTTGAATCTTCTTTATCATGCTAGGATTAACAGGAAAAAGCTAAAAATTTCAGAATTGCACCGTGCAATGTGGAGATATTACTGTTTGTGCATTTACAATATTCATTGATTTTTGCCATTGAAAAACATGTTTTTCATATACCAGAAATGTTTGAAGCTACTGACTGAATGAAAGGAGCTGGCATCTCACTCTCTTTGAATCTTCTTTATCATGCTAGGATTAGCAGGAAAAAGCAAAAAAATTTCAGAATTGCACCTTGCAATGTGGAGATATTACTGTTTGTGCATTTACAATATTCATTGATTTTTGCCATTGAAAAACATGTTTTTCATATACCAGAAATGTTTGAAGCTACTGACTGAATGAAAGGAGCTGGCATCTCACTCTCTTTGATCTTCTTTATCATGCTAGGATTAGCAGGAAAAAGCAAAAAATTTCAGAATTGCACCTTGCAATGTGGAGATATTACTGTTTGTGCATTTACAATATTCATTGATTTTTGCCATTGAAAAACATGTTTTTCATATACCAGAAATGTTTGAAGCTACTGACTGAATGAAAGGAGCTGGCATCTCACTCTCTTTGAATCTTCTTTATCATGCTAGGATTAACAGGAAAAGCTAAAAATTTCAGAATTGCACCGTGCAATGTGGAGATATTACTGTTTGTGCATTTACAATATTCATTGATTTTTGCCATTGAAAAACATGTTTTTCATATACCAGAAATGTTTGAAGCTACTGACTGAATGAAAGGAGCTGGCATCTCACTCTCTTTGAATCTTCTTTATCATGCTAGGATTAGCAGGAAAAAGCAAAAAATTTCAGAATTGCACCTTGCAATGTGGAGATATTACTGTTTGTGCATTTACAATATTCATTGATTTTTGCCATTGAAAAACATGTTTTTCATATACCAGAAATGTTTGAAGCTACTGACTGAATGAAAGGAGCTGGCATCTCACTCTCTTTGAATCTTCTTTATCATGCTAGGATTAACAGGAAAAAGCTAAAAATTTCAGAATTGCACCGTGCAATGTGGAGATATTACTGTTTGTGCATTTACAATATTCATTGATTTTTGCCATTGAAAACATGTTTTCATATACCAGAAATGTTTGAAGCTACTGACTGAATGAAAGGAGCTGGCATCTCACTCTCTTTGAATCTTCTTTATCATGCTAGGATTAGCAGGAAAAAGCAAAAAATTTCAGAATTGCACCTTGCAATGTGGAGATATTACTGTTTGTGCATTTACAATATTCATTGATTTTTGCCATTGAAAAACATGTTTTTCATATACCAGAAATGTTTGAAGCTACTGACTGAATGAAAGGAGCTGGCATCTCACTCTCTTTGAATCTTCTTTATCATGCTAGGATTAACAGGAAAAAGCAAAAAATTTCAGAATTGCACCTTGCAATGTGGAGATATTACTGTTTGTGCATTTACAATATTCATTGATTTTTGCCATTGAAAAACATGTTTTTCATATACCAGAAATGTTTGAAGCTACTGACTGAATGAAAGGAGCTGGCATCTCACTCTCTTTGAATCTTCTTTATCATGCTAGGATTAACAGGAAAAAGCAAAAAATTTCAGAATTGCACCGTGCAATGTGGAGATATTACTGTTTGTGCATTTACAATATTCATTGATTTTTGCCATTGAAAAACATGTTTTTCATATACCAGAAATGTTTGAAGCTACTGACTGAATGAAAGGAGCTGGCATCTCACTCTCTTTGAATCTTCTTTATCATGCTAGGATTAACAGGAAAAAGCAAAAAATTTCAGAATTGCACCTTGCAATGTGGAGATATTACTGTTTGTGCATTTACAATATTCATTGATTTTTGCCATTGAAAAACATGTTTTTCATATACCAGAAATGTTTGAAGCTACTGACTGAATGAAAGGAGCTGGCATCTCACTCTCTTGAATCTTCTTTATCATGCTAGGATTAGCAGGAAAAAGCAAAAAATTTCAGAATTGCACCTTGCAATGTGGAGATATTACTGTTTGTGCATTTACAATATTCATTGATTTTTGCCATTGAAAAACATGTTTTTCATATACCAGAAATGTTTGAAGCTACTGACTGAATGAAAGGAGCTGGCATCTCACTCTCTTTGAATCTTCTTTATCATGCTAGGATTAGCAGGAAAAAGCAAAAAAATTCAGAATTGCACCTTGCAATGTGGAGATATTACTGTTTGTGCATTTACAATATTCATTGATTTTTGCCATTGAAAAACATGTTTTTCATATACCAGAAATGTTTGAAGCTACTGACTGAATGAAAGGAGCTGGCATCTCACTCTCTTTGAATCTTCTTTATCATGCTAGGATTAACAGGAAAAAGCAAAAAATTTCAGAATTGCACCGTGCAATGTGGAGATATTACTGTTTGTGCATTTACAATATTCATTGATTTTTGCCATTGAAAAACATGTTTTTCATATACCAGAAATGTTTGAAGCTACTGACTGAATGAAAGGAGCTGGCATCTCACTCTCTTTGAATCTTCTTTATCATGCTAGGATTAGCAGGAAAAAGCAAAAAATTTCAGAATTGCACCTTGCAATGTGGAGATATTACTGTTTGTGCATTTACAATATTCATTGATTTTTGCCATTGAAAAACATGTTTTCATATACCAGAAATGTTTGAAGCTACTGACTGAATGAAAGGAGCTGGCATCTCACTCTCTTTGAATCTTCTTTATCATGCTAGGATTAACAGGAAAAGCTAAAAATTTCAGAATTGCACCGTGCAATGTGGAGATATTACTGTTTGTGCATTTACAATATTCATTGATTTTTGCCATTGAAAAACATGTTTTTCATATACCAGAAATGTTTGAAGCTACTGACTGAATGAAAGAGCTGGCATCTCACTCTCTTTGAATCTTCTTTATCATGCTAGGATTAGCAGGAAAAAGCAAAAAATTTCAGAATTGCACCTTGCAATGTGGAGATATTACTGTTTGTGCATTTACAATATTCATTGATTTTTGCCATTGAAAAACATGTTTTTCATATACCAGAAATGTTTGAAGCTACTGACTGAATGAAAGGAGCTGGCATCTCACTCTCTTTGAATCTTCTTTATCATGCTAGGATTAACAGGAAAAAGCAAAAATTTCAGAATTGCACCTTGCAATGTGGAGATATTACTGTTTGTGCATTTACAATATTCATTGATTTTTGCCATTGAAAAACATGTTTTTCATATACCAGAAATGTTTGAAGCTACTGACTGAATGAAAGGAGCTGGCATCTCACTCTCTTTGAATCTTCTTTATCATGCTAGGATTAACAGGAAAAAGCTAAAAATTTCAGAATTGCACCGTGCAATGTGGAGATATTACTGTTTGTGCATTTACAATATTCATTGATTTTTGCCATTGAAAACATGTTTTTCATATACCAGAAATGTTTGAAGCTACTGACTGAATGAAAGGAGCTGGCATCTCACTCTCTTTGAATCTTCTTTATCATGCTAGGATTAGCAGGAAAAAGCAAAAATTTCAGAATTGCACCTTGCAATGTGGAGATATTACTGTTTGTGCATTTACAATATTCATTGATTTTTGCCATTGAAAAACATGTTTTTCATATACCAGAAGTTTGAAGCTACTGACTGAATGAAAGGAGCTGGCATCTCACTCTCTTTGAATCTTCTTTATCATGCTAGGATTAACAGGAAAAAGCTAAAAATTTCAGATTGCACCGTGCAATGTGGAGATATTACTGTTTGTGCATTTACAATATTCATTGATTTTTGCCATTGAAAAACATGTTTTTCATATACCAGAAATGTTTGAAGCTACTGACTGAATGAAAGGAGCTGGCATCTCACTCTCTTTGAATCTTCTTTATCATGCTAGGATTAGCAGGAAAAAGCAAAAAATTTCAGAATTGCACCTTGCAATGTGGAGATATTACTGTTTGTGCATTTACAATATTCATTGATTTTTGCCATTGAAAAACATGTTTTTCATATACCAGAATGTTTGAAGCTACTGACTGAATGAAAGGAGCTGGCATCTCACTCTCTTTGAATCTTCTTTATCATGCTAGGATTAACAGGAAAAAGCAAAAAATTTCAGAATTGCACCTTGCAATGTGGAGATATTACTGTTTGTGCATTTACAATATTCATTGATTTTTGCCATTGAAAAACATGTTTTTCATATACCAGAAATGTTTGAAGCTACTGACTGAATGAAAGGAGCTGGCATCTCACTCTCTTTGAATATTCTTTATCATGCTAGGATTAGCAGGAAAAAGCAAAAAATTTCAGAATTGCACCTTGCAATGTGGAGATATTACTGTTTGTGCATTTACAATATTCATTGATTTTTGCCATTGAAAAACATGTTTTTCATATACCAGAAATGTTTGAAGCTACTGACTGAATGAAAGGAGCTGGCATCTCACTCTCTTTGAATCTTCTTTATCATGCTAGGATTAGCAGGAAAAAGCAAAAAATTTCAGAATTGCACCTTGCAATGTGGAGATATTACTGTTTGTGCATTTACAATATTCATTGATTTTTGCCATTGAAAAACATGTTTTTCATATACCAGAAATGTTTGAAGCTACTGACTGAATGAAAGGAGCTGGCATCTCACTCTCTTTGAATCTTCTTTATCATGCTAGGATTAACAGGAAAAAGCTAAAAATTTCAGAATTGCACCGTGCAATGTGGAGATATTACTGTTTGTGCATTTACAATATTCATTGATTTTTGCCATTGAAAAACATGTTTTTCATATACCAGAAATGTTTGAAGCTACTGACTGAATGAAAGGAGCTGGCATCTCACTCTCTTTGAATCTTCTTTATCATGCTAGGATTAGCAGGAAAAAGCAAAAAATTTCAGAATTGCACCTTGCAATGTGGAGATATTACTGTTTGTGCATTTACAATATTCATTGATTTTTGCCATTGAAAAACATGTTTTTCATATACCAGAAATGTTTGAAGCTACTGACTGAATGAAAGGAGCTGGCATCTCACTCTCTTTGAATCTTCTTTATCATGCTAGGATTAGCAGGAAAAAGCAAAAAATTTCAGAATTGCACCTTGCAATGTGGAGATATTACTGTTTGTGCATTTACAATATTCATTGATTTTTGCCATTGAAAAACATGTTTTTCATATACCAGAAATGTTTGAAGCTACTGACTGAATGAAAAGGAGCTGGCATCTCACTCTCTTTGAATCTTCTTTATCATGCTAGGATTAACAGGAAAAAGCTAAAAATTTCAGAATTGCACCGTGCAATGTGGAGATATTACTGTTTGTGCATTTACAATATTCATTGATTTTTGCCATTGAAAAACATGTTTTTCATATACCAGAAATGTTTGAAGCTACTGACTGAATGAAAGGAGCTGGCATCTCACTCTGAATCTTCTTTATCATGCTAGGATTAGCAGGAAAAAGCAAAAAATTTCAGAATTGCACCTTGCAATGTGGAGATATTACTGTTTGTGCATTTACAATATTCATTGATTTTTGCCATTGAAAAACGTTTTTCATATACCAGAAATGTTTGAAGCTACTGACTGAATGAAAGGAGCTGGCATCTCACTCTCTTTGAATCTTCTTTATCATGCTAGGATTAACAGGAAAAAGCAAAAATTTCAGAATTGCACCTTGCAATGTGGAGATATTACTGTTTGTGCATTTACAATATTCATTGATTTTTGCCATTGAAAAACATGTTTTTCATATACCAGAAATGTTTGAAGCTACTGACTGAATGAAAGGAGCTGGCATCTCACTCTCTTTGAATCTTCTTTATCATGCTAGGATTAGCAGGAAAAAGCAAAAAATTTCAGAATTGCACCTTGCAATGTGGAGATATTACTGTTTGTGCATTTACAATATTCATTGATTTTTGCCATTGAAAAACATGTTTTTCATATACCAGAAATGTTTGAAGCTACTGACTGAATGAAAGGAGCTGGCATCTCACTCTCTTTGAATCTTCTTTATCATGCTAGGATTAACAGGAAAAAGCAAAAAATTTCAGAATTGCACCTTGCAATGTGGAGATATTACTGTTTGTGCATTTACAATATTCATTGATTTTTGCCATTGAAAAACATGTTTTTCATATACCAGAAATGTTTGAAGCTGCTGACTGAATGAAAGGAGCTGGCATCTCACTCTCTTTGAATCTTCTTTATCATGCTAGGATTAACAGGAAAAAGCTAAAAATTTCAGAATTGCACCGTGCAATGTGGAGATATTACTGTTTGTGCATTTACAATATTCATTGATTTTTGCCATTGAAAAACATGTTTTTCATATACCAGAAATGTTTGAAGCTACTGACTGAATGAAAGGAGCTGGCATCTCACTCTCTTTGAATCTTCTTTATCATGCTAGGATTAGCAGGAAAAAGCAAAAAATTTCAGAATTGCACCTTGCAATGTGGAGATATTACTGTTTGTGCATTTACAATATTCATTGATTTTTGCCATTGAAAAACATGTTTTTCATATACCAGAAATGTTTGAAGCTACTGACTGAATGAAAGGAGCTGGCATCTCACTCTCTGAATCTTCTTTATCATGCTAGGATTAGCAGGAAAAAGCAAAAAATTTCAGAATTGCACCTTGCAATGTGGAGATATTACTGTTTGTGCATTTACAATATTCATTGATTTTTGCCATTGAAAAACATGTTTTTCATATACCAGAAATGTTTGAAGCTACTGACTGAATGAAAGGAGCTGGCATCTCACTCTCTTTGAATCTTCTTTATCATGCTAGGATTAGCAGGAAAAAGCAAAAAATTCAGAATTGCACCTTGCAATGTGGAGATATTACTGTTTGTGCATTTACAATATTCATTGATTTTTGCCATTGAAAAACATGTTTTTCATATACCAGAAATGTTTGAAGCTACTGACTGAATGAAAGGAGCTGGCATCTCACTCTCTTTGAATCTTCTTTATCATGCTAGGATTAACAGGAAAAAGCTAAAAATTTCAGAATTGCACCGTGCAATGTGGAGATATTACTGTTTGTGCATTTACAATATTCATTGATTTTTGCCATTGAAAAACATGTTTTTCATATACCAGAAATGTTTGAAGCTACTGACTGAATGAAAGAAGCTGGCATCTCACTCTCTTTGAATCTTCTTTATCATGCTAGGATTAGCAGGAAAAAGCAAAAAATTTCAGAATTGCACCTTGCAATGTGGAGATATTACTGTTTGTGCATTTACAATATTCATTGATTTTTGCCATTAAAAAACATGTTTTTCATATACCAGAAATGTTTGAAGCTACTGACTGAATGAAAGGAGCTGGCATCTCACTCTTTGAATCTTCTTTATCATGCTAGGATTAACAGGAAAAAGCTAAAAATTTCAGAATTGCACCGTGCAATGTGGAGATATTACTGTTTGTGCATTTACAATATTCATTGATTTTTGCCATTGAAAAACATGTTTTTCATATACCAGAAATGTTTGAAGCTACTGACTGAATGAAAGGAGCTGGCATCTCACTCTCTTTGAATCTTCTTTATCATGCTAGGATTAGCAGGAAAAAGCAAAAAATTTCAGAATTGCACCTTGCAATGTGGAGATATTACTGTTTGTGCATTTACAATATTCATTGATTTTTGCCATTGAAAAACATGTTTTTCATATACCAGAAATGTTTGAAGCTACTGACTGAATGAAAGGAGCTGGCATCTCACTCTCTTTGAATCTTCTTTATCATGCTAGGATTAACAGGAAAAAGCAAAAAATTTCAGAATTGCACCTTGCAATGTGGAGATATTACTGTTTGTGCATTTACAATATTCATTGATTTTTGCCATTGAAAAACATGTTTTTCATATACCAGAAATGTTTGAAGCTACTGACTGAATGAAAGGAGCTGGCATCTCACTCTCTTTGAATCTTCTTTATCATGCTAGGATTAACAGGAAAAAGCTAAAAATTTCAGAATTGCACCGTGCAATGTGGAGATATTACTGTTTGTGCATTTACAATATTCATTGATTTTTGCCATTGAAAAACATGTTTTTCATATACCAGAAATGTTTGAAGCTACTGACTGAATGAAAGGAGCTGGCATCTCACTCTCTTTGAATCTTCTTTATCATGCTAGGATTAGCAGGAAAAAGCAAAAAATTTCAGAATTGCACCTTGCAATGTGGAGATATTACTGTTTGTGCATTTACAATATTCATTGATTTTTGCCATTGAAAAACATGTTTTTCATATACCAGAAGTTTGAAGCTACTGACTGAATGAAAGGAGCTGGCATCTCACTCTCTTTGAATCTTCTTTATCATGCTAGGATTAACAGGAAAAAGCTAAAAATTTCAGAATTGCACCGTGCAATGTGGAGATATTACTGTTTGTGCATTTACAATATTCATTGATTTTTGCCATTGAAAAACATGTTTTTCATATACCAGAAATGTTTGAAGCTACTGACTGAATGAAAGGAGCTGGCATCTCACTCTCTTTGAATCTTCTTTATCATGCTAGGATTAGCAGGAAAAAGCAAAAAATTTCAGAATTGCACCTTGCAATGTGGAGATATTACTGTTTGTGCATTTACAATATTCATTGATTTTTGCCATTGAAAAACATGTTTTTCATATACCAGAAATGTTTGAAGCTACTGACTGAATGAAAGGAGCTGGCATCTCACTCTCTTTGAATCTTCTTTATCATGCTAGGATTAACAGGAAAAAGCAAAAAATTTCAGAATTGCACCTTGCAATGTGGAGATATTACTGTTTGTGCATTTACAATATTCATTGATTTTTGCCATTGAAAAACATGTTTTTCATATACCAGAAATGTTTGAAGCTACTGACTGAATGAAAGGAGCTGGCATCTCACTCTCTTTGAATATTCTTTATCATGCTAGGATTAGCAGGAAAAAGCAAAAAATTTCAGAATTGCACCTTGCAATGTGGAGATATTACTGTTTGTGCATTTACAATATTCATTGATTTTTGCCATTGAAAAACATGTTTTTCATATACCAGAAATGTTTGAAGCTACTGACTGAATGAAAGGAGCTGGCATCTCACTCTCTTTGAATCTTCTTTATCATGCTAGGATTAGCAGGAAAAAGCAAAAAATTTCAGAATTGCACCTTGCAATGTGGAGATATTACTGTTTGTGCATTTACAATATTCATTGATTTTTGCCATTGAAAAACATGTTTTTCATATACCAGAAATGTTTGAAGCTACTGACTGAATGAAAGGAGCTGGCATCTCACTCTCTTTGAATCTTCTTTATCATGCTAGGATTAACAGGAAAAAGCTAAAAATTTCAGAATTGCACCGTGCAATGTGGAGATATTACTGTTTGTGCATTTACAATATTCATTGATTTTTGCCATTGAAAAACATGTTTTTCATATACCAGAAATGTTTGAAGCTACTGACTGAATGAAAGGAGCTGGCATCTCACTCTGAATCTTCTTTATTATGCTAGGATTAGCAGGAAAAAGCAAAAAATTTCAGAATTGCACCTTGCAATGTGGAGATATTACTGTTTGTGCATTTACAATATTCATTGATTTTTGCCATTGAAAAACGTTTTTCATATACCAGAAATGTTTGAAGCTACTGACTGAATGAAAGGAGCTGGCATCTCACTCTCTTTGAATCTTCTTTATCATGCTAGGATTAACAGGAAAAAGCAAAAAATTTCAGAATTGCACCTTGCAATGTGGAGATATTACTGTTTGTGCATTTACAATATTCATTGATTTTTGCCATTGAAAAACATGTTTTTCATATACCAGAAATGTTTGAAGCTACTGACTGAATGAAAGGAGCTGGCATCTCACTCTCTTTGAATCTTCTTTATCATGCTAGGATTAACAGGAAAAAGCTAAAAATTTCAGAATTGCACCGTGCAATGTGGAGATATTACTGTTTGTGCATTTACAATATTCATTGATTTTTGCCATTGAAAAACATGTTTTTCATATACCAGAAATGTTTGAAGCTACTGACTGAATGAAAGGAGCTGGCATCTCACTCTGAATCTTCTTTATCATGCTAGGATTAGCAGGAAAAAGCAAAAAATTTCAGAATTGCACCTTGCAATGTGGAGATATTACTGTTTGTGCATTTACAATATTCATTGATTTTTGCCATTGAAAAACGTTTTTCATATACCAGAAATGTTTGAAGCTACTGACTGAATGAAAGGAGCTGGCATCTCACTCTCTTTGAATCTTCTTTATCATGCTAGGATTAACAGGAAAAAGCAAAAAATTTCAGAATTGCACCTTGCAATGTGGAGATATTACTGTTTGTGCATTTACAATATTCATTGATTTTTGCCATTGAAAAACATGTTTTTCATATACCAGAAATGTTTGAAGCTACTGACTGAATGAAAGGAGCTGGCATCTCACTCTCTTTGAATCTTCTTTATCATGCTAGGATTAACAGGAAAAAGCTAAAAATTTCAGAATTGCACCGTGCAATGTGGAGATATTACTGTTTGTGCATTTACAATATTCATTGATTTTTGCCATTGAAAAACATGTTTTTCATATACCAGAAATGTTTGAAGCTACTGACTGAATGAAAGGAGCTGGCATCTCACTCTCTTTGAATCTTCTTTATCATGCTAGGATTAACAGGAAAAAGCTAAAAATTTCAGAATTGCACCGTGCAATGTGGAGATATTACTGTTTGTGCATTTACAATATTCATTGATTTTTGCCATTGAAAAACATGTTTTTCATATACCAGAAATGTTTGAAGCTACTGACTGAATGAAAGGAGCTGGCATCTCACTCTCTTTGAATCTTCTTTATCATGCTAGGATTAGCAGGAAAAAGCAAAAAATTTCAGAATTGCACCTTGCAATGTGGAGATATTACTGTTTGTGCATTTACAATATTCATTGATTTTTGCCATTGAAAAACATGTTTTTCATATACCAGAAATGTTTGAAGCTACTGACTGAATGAAAGGAGCTGGCATCTCACTCTCTTTGAATCTTCTTTATCATGCTAGGATTAACAGGAAAAAGCAAAAAATTTCAGAATTGCACCTTGCAATGTGGAGATATTACTGTTTGTGCATTTACAATATTCATTGATTTTTGCCATTGAAAAACATGTTTTTCATATACCAGAAATGTTTGAAGCTACTGACTGAATGAAAGGAGCTGGCATCTCACTCTCTTTGAATCTTCTTTATCATGCTAGGATTAACAGGAAAAAGCTAAAAATTTCAGAATTGCACCGTGCAATGTGGAGATATTACTGTTTGTGCATTTACAATATTCATTGATTTTTGCCATTGAAAAACATGTTTTTCATATACCAGAAATGTTTGAAGCTACTGACTGAATGAAAGGAGCTGGCATCTCACTCTCTTTGAATTTTCTTTATCATGCTAGGATTAGCAGGAAAAAGCAAAAAATTTCAGAATTGCACCTTGCAATGTGGAGATATTACTGTTTGTGCATTTACAATATTCATTGATTTTTGCCATTGAAAAACATGTTTTTCATATACCAGAAATGTTTGAAGCTACTGACTGAATGAAAGGAGCTGGCATCTCACTCTCTTTGAATCTTCTTTATCATGCTAGGATTAACAGGAAAAAGCTAAAAATTTCAGAATTGCACCGTGCAATGTGGAGATATTACTGTTTGTGCATTTACAATATTCATTGATTTTTGCCATTGAAAAACATGTTTTTCATATACCAGAAATGTTTGAAGCTACTGACTGAATGAAAGGAGCTGGCATCTCACTCTCTTTGAATCTTCTTTATCATGCTAGGATTAGCAGGAAAAAGCAAAAAATTTCAGAATTGCACCTTGCAATGTGGAGATATTACTGTTTGTGCATTTACAATATTCATTGATTTTTGCCATTGAAAAACATGTTTTTCATATACCAGAAATGTTTGAAGCTACTGACTGAATGAAAGGAGCTGGCATCTCACTCTCTTTGAATCTTCTTTATCATGCTAGGATTAACAGGAAAAAGCAAAAAATTTCGGAATTGCACCTTGCAATGTGGAGATATTACTGTTTGTGCATTTACAATATTCATTGATTTTTGCCATTGAAAAACATGTTTTTCATATACCAGAAATGTTTGAAGCTACTGACTGAATGAAAGGAGCTGGCATCTCACTCTCTTTGAATCTTCTTTATCATGCTAGGATTAACAGGAAAAAGCTAAAAATTTCAGAATTGCACCGTGCAATGTGGAGATATTACTGTTTGTGCATTTACAATATTCATTGATTTTTGCCATTGAAAAACATGTTTTTCATATACCAGAAATGTTTGAAGCTACTGACTGAATGAAAGGAGCTGGCATCTCACTCTCTTTGAATCTTCTTTATCATGCTAGGATTAGCAGGAAAAAGCAAAAAATTTCAGAATTGCACCTTGCAATGTGGAGATATTACTGTTTGTGCATTTACAATATTCATTGATTTTTGCCATTGAAAAACATGTTTTTCATATACCAGAAATGTTTGAAGCTACTGACTGAATGAAAGGAGCTGGCATCTCACTCTCTTTGAATCTTCTTTATCATGCTAGGATTAACAGGAAAAAGCTAAAAATTTCAGAATTGCACCGTGCAATGTGGAGATATTACTGTTTGTGCATTTACAATATTCATTGATTTTTGCCATTGAAAAACATGTTTTTCATATACCAGAAATGTTTGAAGCTACTGACTGAATGAAAGGAGCTGGCATCTCACTCTGAATCTTCTTTATCATGCTAGGATTAGCAGGAAAAAGCAAAAAATTTCAGAATTGCACCTTGCAATGTGGAGATATTACTGTTTGTGCATTTACAATATTCATTGATTTTTGCCATTGAAAAACGTTTTTCATATACCAGAAATGTTTGAAGCTACTGACTGAATGAAAGGAGCTGGCATCTCACTCTCTTTGAATCTTCTTTATCATGCTAGGATTAACAGGAAAAAGCAAAAAATTTCAGAATTGCACCTTGCAATGTGGAGATATTACTGTTTGTGCATTTACAATATTCATTGATTTTTGCCATTGAAAAACATGTTTTTCATATACCAGAAATGTTTGAAGCTACTGACTGAATGAAAGGAGCTGGCATCTCACTCTCTTTGAATCTTCTTTATCATGCTAGGATTAACAGGAAAAAGCTAAAAATTTCAGAATTGCACCGTGCAATGTGGAGATATTACTGTTTGTGCATTTACAATATTCATTGATTTTTGCCATTGAAAAACATGTTTTTCATATACCAGAAATGTTTGAAGCTACTGACTGAATGAAAGGAGCTGGCATCTCACTCTGAATCTTCTTTATCATGCTAGGATTAGCAGGAAAAAGCAAAAAATTTCAGAATTGCACCTTGCAATGTGGAGATATTACTGTTTGTGCATTTACAATATTCATTGATTTTTGCCATTGAAAAACGTTTTTCATATACCAGAAATGTTTGAAGCTACTGACTGAATGAAAGGAGCTGGCATCTCACTCTCTTTGAATCTTCTTTATCATGCTAGGATTAACAGGAAAAAGCAAAAAATTTCAGAATTGCACCTTGCAATGTGGAGATATTACTGTTTGTGCATTTACAATATTCATTGATTTTTGCCATTGAAAAACATGTTTTTCATATACCAGAAATGTTTGAAGCTACTGACTGAATGAAAGGAGCTGGCATCTCACTCTCTTTGAATCTTCTTTATCATGCTAGGATTAACAGGAAAAAGCTAAAAATTTCAGAATTGCACCGTGCAATGTGGAGATATTACTGTTTGTGCATTTACAATATTCATTGATTTTTGCCATTGAAAAACATGTTTTTCATATACCAGAAATGTTTGAAGCTACTGACTGAATGAAAGGAGCTGGCATCTCACTCTGAATCTTCTTTATCATGCTAGGATTAGCAGGAAAAAGCAAAAAATTTCAGAATTGCACCTTGCAATGTGGAGATATTACTGTTTGTGCATTTACAATATTCATTGATTTTTGCCATTGAAAAACGTTTTTCATATACCAGAAATGTTTGAAGCTACTGACTGAATGAAAGGAGCTGGCATCTCACTCTCTTTGAATCTTCTTTATCATGCTAGGATTAACAGGAAAAAGCAAAAAATTTCAGAATTGCACCTTGCAATGTGGAGATATTACTGTTTGTGCATTTACAATATTCATTGATTTTTGCCATTGAAAAACATGTTTTTCATATACCAGAAATGTTTGAAGCTACTGACTGAATGAAAGGAGCTGGCATCTCACTCTCTTTGAATCTTCTTTATCATGCTAGGATTAACAGGAAAAAGCTAAAAATTTCAGAATTGCACCGTGCAATGTGGAGATATTACTGTTTGTGCATTTACAATATTCATTGATTTTTGCCATTGAAAAACATGTTTTTCATATACCAGAAATGTTTGAAGCTACTGACTGAATGAAAGGAGCTGGCATCTCACTCTCTTTGAATCTTCTTTATCATGCTAGGATTAGCAGGAAAAAGCAAAAAATTTCAGAATTGCACCTTGCAATGTGGAGATATTACTGTTTGTGCATTTACAATATTCATTGATTTTTGCCATTGAAAAACATGTTTTTCATATACCAGAAATGTTTGAAGCTACTGACTGAATGAAAGGAGCTGGCATCTCACTCTCTTTGAATCTTCTTTATCATGCTAGGATTAACAGGAAAAAGCTAAAAATTTCAGAATTGCACCGTGCAATGTGGAGATATTACTGTTTGTGCATTTACAATATTCATTGATTTTTGCCATTGAAAAACATGTTTTTCATATACCAGAAATGTTTGAAGCTACTGACTGAATGAAAGGAGCTGGCATCTCACTCTCTTTGAATCTTCTTTATCATGCTAGGATTAGCAGGAAAAAGCAAAAAATTTCAGAATTGCACCTTGCAATGTGGAGATATTACTGTTTGTGCATTTACAATATTCATTGATTTTTGCCATTGAAAAACATGTTTTTCATATACCAGAAATGTTTGAAGCTACTGACTGAATGAAAGGAGCTGGCATCTCACTCTCTTTGAATCTTCTTTATCATGCTAGGATTAACAGGAAAAAGCAAAAAATTTCAGAATTGCACCTTGCAATGTGGAGATATTACTGTTTGTGCATTTACAATATTCATTGATTTTTGCCATTGAAAAACATGTTTTTCATATACCAGAAATGTTTGAAGCTACTGACTGAATGAAAGGAGCTGGCATCTCACTCTCTTTGAATCTTCTTTATCATGCTAGGATTAACAGGAAAAAGCTAAAAATTTCAGAATTGCACCGTGCAATGTGGAGATATTACTGTTTGTGCATTTACAATATTCATTGATTTTTGCCATTGAAAAACATGTTTTTCATATACCAGAAATGTTTGAAGCTACTGACTGAATGAAAGGAGCTGGCATCTCACTCTCTTTGAATCTTCTTTATCATGCTAGGATTAGCAGGAAAAAGCAAAAAATTTCAGAATTGCACCTTGCAATGTGGAGATATTACTGTTTGTGCATTTACAATATTCATTGATTTTTGCCATTGAAAAACATGTTTTTCATATACCAGAAATGTTTGAAGCTACTGACTGAATGAAAGGAGCTGGCATCTCACTCTCTTTGAATCTTCTTTATCATGCTAGGATTAACAGGAAAAAGCTAAAAATTTCAGAATTGCACCGTGCAATGTGGAGATATTACTGTTTGTGCATTTACAATATTCATTGATTTTTGTTATTGAAAAACATGTTTTTCATATACCAGAAATGTTTGAAGCTACTGACTGAATGAAAGGAGCTGGCATCTCACTCTCTTTGAATCTTCTTTATCATGCTAGGATTAGCAGGAAAAAGCAAAAAATTTCAGAATTGCACCTTGCAATGTGGAGATATTACTGTTTGTGCATTTACAATATTCATTGATTTTTGCCATTGAAAAACATGTTTTTCATATACCAGAAATGTTTGAAGCTACTGACTGAATGAAAGGAGCTGGCATCTCACTCTCTTTGAATCTTCTTTATCATGCTAGGATTAACAGGAAAAAGCAAAAAATTTCAGAATTGCACCTTGCAATGTGGAGATATTACTGTTTGTGCATTTACAATATTCATTGATTTTTGCCATTGAAAAACATGTTTTTCATATACCAGAAATGTTTGAAGCTACTGACTGAATGAAAGGAGCTGGCATCTCACTCTCTTTGAATCTTCTTTATCATGCTAGGATTAACAGGAAAAAGCTAAAAATTTCAGAATTGCACCGTGCAATGTGGAGATATTACTGTTTGTGCATTTACAATATTCATTGATTTTTGCCATTGAAAAACATGTTTTTCATATACCAGAAATGTTTGAAGCTACTGACTGAATGAAAGGAGCTGGCATCTCACTCTCTTTGAATCTTCTTTATCATGCTAGGATTAGCAGGAAAAAGCAAAAAATTTCAGAATTGCACCTTGCAATGTGGTGATATTACTGTTTGTGCATTTACAATATTCATTGATTTTTGCCATTGAAAAACATGTTTTTCATATACCAGAAATGTTTGAAGCTACTGACTGAATGAAAGGAGCTGGCATCTCACTCTCTTTGAATCTTCTTTATCATGCTAGGATTAACAGGAAAAAGCTAAAAATTTCAGAATTGCACCGTGCAATGTGGAGATATTACTGTTTGTGCATTTACAATATTCATTGATTTTTGCCATTGAAAAACATGTTTTTCATATACCAGAAATGTTTGAAGCTACTGACTGAATGAAAGGAGCTGGCATCTCACTCTGAATCTTCTTTATCATGCTAGGATTAGCAGGAAAAAGCAAAAAATTTCAGAATTGCACCTTGCAATGTGGAGATATTACTGTTTGTGCATTTACAATATTCATTGATTTTTGCCATTGAAAAACGTTTTTCATATACCAGAAATGTTTGAAGCTACTGACTGAATGAAAGGAGCTGGCATCTCATTCTCTTTGAATCTTCTTTATCATGCTAGGATTAACAGGAAAAAGCAAAAAATTTCAGAATTGCACCTTGCAATGTGGAGATATTACTGTTTGTGCATTTACAATATTCATTGATTTTTGCCATTGAAAAACATGTTTTTCATATACCAGAAATGTTTGAAGCTACTGACTGAATGAAAGGAGCTGGCATCTCACTCTCTTTGAATCTTCTTTATCATGCTAGGATTAACAGGAAAAAGCTAAAAATTTCAGAATTGCACCGTGCAATGTGGAGATATTACTGTTTGTGCATTTACAATATTCATTGATTTTTGCCATTGAAAAACATGTTTTTCATATACCAGAAATGTTTGAAGCTACTGACTGAATGAAAGGAGCTGGCATCTCACTCTGAATCTTCTTTATCATGCTAGGATTAGCAGGAAAAAGCAAAAAATTTCAGAATTGCACCTTGCAATGTGGAGATATTACTGTTTGTGCATTTACAATATTCATTGATTTTTGCCATTGAAAAACGTTTTTCATATACCAGAAATGTTTGAAGCTACTGACTGAATGAAAGGAGCTGGCATCTCACTCTCTTTGAATCTTCTTTATCATGCTAGGATTAACAGGAAAAAGCAAAAAATTTCAGAATTGCACCTTGCAATGTGGAGATATTACTGTTTGTGCATTTACAATATTCATTGATTTTTGCCATTGAAAAACATGTTTTTCATATACCAGAAATGTTTGAAGCTACTGACTGAATGAAAGGAGCTGGCATCTCACTCTCTTTGAATCTTCTTTATCATGCTAGGATTAACAGGAAAAAGCTAAAAATTTCAGAATTGCACCGTGCAATGTGGAGATATTACTGTTTGTGCATTTACAATATTCATTGATTTTTGCCATTGAAAAACATGTTTTTCATATACCAGAAATGTTTGAAGCTACTGACTGAATGAAAGGAGCTGGCATCTCACTCTCTTTGAATCTTCTTTATCATGCTAGGATTAACAGGAAAAAGCTAAAAATTTCAGAATTGCACCGTGCAATGTGGAGATATTACTGTTTGTGCATTTACAATATTCATTGATTTTTGCCATTGAAAAACATGTTTTTCATATACCAGAAATGTTTGAAGCTACTGACTGAATGAAAGGAGCTGGCATCTCACTCTCTTTGAATCTTCTTTATCATGCTAGGATTAGCAGGAAAAAGCAAAAAATTTCAGAATTGCACCTTGCAATGTGGAGATATTACTGTTTGTGCATTTACAATATTCATTGATTTTTGCCATTGAAAAACATGTTTTTCATATACCAGAAATGTTTGAAGCTACTGACTGAATGAAAGGAGCTGGCATCTCACTCTCTTTGAATCTTCTTTATCATGCTAGGATTAACAGGAAAAAGCAAAAAATTTCAGAATTGCACCTTGCAATGTGGAGATATTACTGTTTGTGCATTTACAATATTCATTGATTTTTGCCATTGAAAAACATGTTTTTCATATACCAGAAATGTTTGAAGCTACTGACTGAATGAAAGGAGCTGGCATCTCACTCTCTTTGAATCTTCTTTATCATGCTAGGATTAACAGGAAAAAGCTAAAAATTTCAGAATTGCACCGTGCAATGTGGAGATATTACTGTTTGTGCATTTACAATATTCATTGATTTTTGCCATTGAAAAACATGTTTTTCATATACCAGAAATGTTTGAAGCTACTGACTGAATGAAAGGAGCTGGCATCTCACTCTCTTTGAATCTTCTTTATCATGCTAGGATTAGCAGGAAAAAGCAAAAAATTTCAGAATTGCACCTTGCAATGTGGAGATATTACTGTTTGTGCATTTACAATATTCATTGATTTTTGCCATTGAAAAACATGTTTTTCATATACCAGAAATGTTTGAAGCTACTGACTGAATGAAAGGAGCTGGCATCTCACTCTCTTTGAATCTTCTTTATCATGCTAGGATTAACAGGAAAAAGCTAAAAATTTCAGAATTGCACCGTGCAATGTGGAGATATTACTGTTTGTGCATTTACAATATTCATTGATTTTTGCCATTGAAAAACATGTTTTTCATATACCAGAAATGTTTGAAGCTACTGACTGAATGAAAGGAGCTGGCATCTCACTCTGAATCTTCTTTATCATGCTAGGATTAGCAGGAAAAAGCAAAAAATTTCAGAATTGCACCTTGCAATGTGGAGATATTACTGTTTGTGCATTTACAATATTCATTGATTTTTGCCATTGAAAAACGTTTTTCATATACCAGAAATGTTTGAAGCTACTGACTGAATGAAAGGAGCTGGCATCTCACTCTCTTTGAATCTTCTTTATCATGCTAGGATTAACAGGAAAAAGCAAAAAATTTCAGAATTGCACCTTGCAATGTGGAGATATTACTGTTTGTGCATTTACAATATTCATTGATTTTTGCCATTGAAAAACATGTTTTTCATATACCAGAAATGTTTGAAGCTACTGACTGAATGAAAGGAGCTGGCATCTCACTCTCTTTGAATCTTCTTTATCATGCTAGGATTAACAGGAAAAAGCTAAAAATTTCAGAATTGCACCGTGCAATGTGGAGATATTACTGTTTGTGCATTTACAATATTCATTGATTTTTGCCATTGAAAAACATGTTTTTCATATACCAGAAATGTTTGAAGCTACTGACTGAATGAAAGGAGTTGGCATCTCACTCTGAATCTTCTTTATCATGCTAGGATTAGCAGGAAAAAGCAAAAAATTTCAGAATTGCACCTTGCAATGTGGAGATATTACTGTTTGTGCATTTACAATATTCATTGATTTTTGCCATTGAAAAACGTTTTTCATATACCAGAAATGTTTGAAGCTACTGACTGAATGAAAGGAGCTGGCATCTCACTCTCTTTGAATCTTCTTTATCATGCTAGGATTAACAGGAAAAAGCAAAAAATTTCAGAATTGCACCTTGCAATGTGGAGATATTACTGTTTGTGCATTTACAATATTCATTGATTTTTGCCATTGAAAAACATGTTTTTCATATACCAGAAATGTTTGAAGCTACTGACTGAATGAAAGGAGCTGGCATCTCACTCTGAATCTTATTTATCATGCTAGGATTAGCAGGAAAAAGCAAAAAATTTCAGAATTGCACCTTGCAATGTGGAGATATTACTGTTTGTGCATTTACAATATTCATTGATTTTTGCCATTGAAAAACGTTTTTCATATACCAGAAATGTTTGAAGCTACTGACTGAATGAAAGGAGCTGGCATCTCACTCTCTTTGAATCTTCTTTATCATGCTAGGATTAACAGGAAAAAGCAAAAAATTTCAGAATTGCACCTTGCAATGTGGAGATATTACTGTTTGTGCATTTACAATATTCATTGATTTTTGCCATTGAAAAACATGTTTTTCATATACCAGAAATGTTTGAAGCTACTGACTGAATGAAAGGAGCTGGCATCTCACTCTCTTTGAATCTTCTTTATCATGCTAGGATTAACAGGAAAAAGCTAAAAATTTCAGAATTGCACCGTGCAATGTGGAGATATTACTGTTTGTGCATTTACAATATTCATTGATTTTTGCCATTGAAAAACATGTTTTTCATATACCAGAAATGTTTGAAGCTACTGACTGAATGAAAGGAGCTGGCATCTCACTCTCTTTGAATCTTCTTTATCATGCTAGGATTAGCAGGAAAAAGCAAAAAATTTCAGAATTGCACCTTGCAATGTGGAGATATTACTGTTTGTGCATTTACAATATTCATTGATTTTTGCCATTGAAAAACATGTTTTTCATATACCAGAAATGTTTGAAGCTACTGACTGAATGAAAGGAGCTGGCATCTCACTCTCTTTGAATCTTCTTTATCATGCTAGGATTAACAGGAAAAAGCTAAAAATTTCAGAATTGCACCGTGCAATGTGGAGATATTACTGTTTGTGCATTTACAATATTCATTGATTTTTGCCATTGAAAAACATGTTTTTCATATACCAGAAATGTTTGAAGCTACTGACTGAATGAAAGGAGCTGGCATCTCACTCTGAATCTTCTTTATCATGCTAGGATTAGCAGGAAAAAGCAAAAAATTTCAGAATTGCACCTTGCAATGTGGAGATATTACTGTTTGTGCATTTACAATATTCATTGATTTTTGCCATTGAAAAACGTTTTTCATATACCAGAAATGTTTGAAGCTACTGACTGAATGAAAGGAGCTGGCATCTCACTCTCTTTGAATCTTCTTTATCATGCTAGGATTAACAGGAAAAAGCAAAAAATTTCAGAATTGCACCTTGCAATGTGGAGATATTACTGTTTGTGCATTTACAATATTCATTGATTTTTGCCATTGAAAAACATGTTTTTCATATACCAGAAATGTTTGAAGCTACTGACTGAATGAAAGGAGCTGGCATCTCACTCTCTTTGAATCTTCTTTATCATGCTAGGATTAACAGGAAAAAGCTAAAAATTTCAGAATTGCACCGTGCAATGTGGAGATATTACTGTTTGTGCATTTACAATATTCATTGATTTTTGCCATTGAAAAACATGTTTTTCATATACCAGAAATGTTTGAAGCTACTGACTGAATGAAAGGAGTTGGCATCTCACTCTGAATCTTCTTTATCATGCTAGGATTAGCAGGAAAAAGCAAAAAATTTCAGAATTGCACCTTGCAATGTGGAGATATTACTGTTTGTGCATTTACAATATTCATTGATTTTTGCCATTGAAAAACGTTTTTCATATACCAGAAATGTTTGAAGCTACTGACTGAATGAAAGGAGCTGGCATCTCACTCTCTTTGAATCTTCTTTATCATGCTAGGATTAACAGGAAAAAGCAAAAAATTTCAGAATTGCACCTTGCAATGTGGAGATATTACTGTTTGTGCATTTACAATATTCATTGATTTTTGCCATTGAAAAACATGTTTTTCATATACCAGAAATGTTTGAAGCTACTGACTGAATGAAAGGAGCTGGCATCTCACTCTCTTTGAATCTTCTTTATCATGCTAGGATTAACAGGAAAAAGCTAAAAATTTCAGAATTGCACCGTGCAATGTGGAGATATTACTGTTTGTGCATTTACAATATTCATTGATTTTTGCCATTGAAAAACATGTTTTTCATATACCAGAAATGTTTGAAGCTACTGACTGAATGAAAGGAGCTGGCATCTCACTCTGAATCTTCTTTATCATGCTAGGATTAGCAGGAAAAAGCAAAAAATTTCAGAATTGCACCTTGCAATGTGGAGATATTACTGTTTGTGCATTTACAATATTCATTGATTTTTGCCATTGAAAAACGTTTTTCATATACCAGAAATGTTTGAAGCTACTGACTGAATGAAAGGAGCTGGCATCTCACTCTCTTTGAATCTTCTTTATCATGCTAGGATTAACAGGAAAAAGCAAAAAATTTCAGAATTGCACCTTGCAATGTGGAGATATTACTGTTTGTGCATTTACAATATTCATTGATTTTTGCCATTGAAAAACATGTTTTTCATATACCAGAAATGTTTGAAGCTACTGACTGAATGAAAGGAGCTGGCATCTCACTCTCTTTGAATCTTCTTTATCATGCTAGGATTAACAGGAAAAAGCTAAAAATTTCAGAATTGCACCGTGCAATGTGGAGATATTACTGTTTGTGCATTTACAATATTCATTGATTTTTGCCATTGAAAAACATGTTTTTCATATACCAGAAATGTTTGAAGCTACTGACTGAATGAAAGGAGCTGGCATCTCACTCTCTTTGAATCTTCTTTATCATGCTAGGATTAGCAGGAAAAAGCAAAAAATTTCAGAATTGCACCTTGCAATGTGGAGATATTACTGTTTGTGCATTTACAATATTCATTGATTTTTGCCATTGAAAAACATGTTTTTCATATACCAGAAATGTTTGAAGCTACTGACTGAATGAAAGGAGCTGGCATCTCACTCTCTTTGAATCTTCTTTATCATGCTAGGATTAACAGGAAAAAGCAAAAAATTTCAGAATTGCACCTTGCAATGTGGAGATATTACTGTTTGTGCATTTACAATATTCATTGATTTTTGCCATTGAAAAACATGTTTTTCATATACCAGAAATGTTTGAAGCTACTGACTGAATGAAAGGAGCTGGCATCTCACTCTCTTTGAATCTTCTTTATCATGCTAGGATTAACAGGAAAAAGCTAAAAATTTCAGAATTGCACCGTGCAATGTGGAGATATTACTGTTTGTGCATTTACAACATTCATTGATTTTTGCCATTGAAAAACATGTTTTTCATATACCAGAAATGTTTGAAGCTACTGACTGAATGAAAGGAGCTGGCATCTCACTCTCTTTGAATCTTCTTTATCATGCTAGGATTAGCAGGAAAAAGCAAAAAATTTCAGAATTGCACCTTGCAATGTGGAGATATTACTGTTTGTGCATTTACAATATTCATTGATTTTTGCCATTGAAAAACATGTTTTTCATATACCAGAAATGTTTGAAGCTACTGACTGAATGAAAGGAGCTGGCATCTCACTCTCTTTGAATCTTCTTTATCATGCTAGGATTAACAGGAAAAAGCAAAAAATTTCAGAATTGCACCTTGCAATGTGGAGATATTACTGTTTGTGCATTTACAATATTCATTGATTTTTGCCATTGAAAAACATGTTTTTCATATACCAGAAATGTTTGAAGCTACTGACTGAATGAAAGGAGCTGGCATCTCACTCTCTTTGAATCTTCTTTATCATGCTAGGATTAACAGGAAAAAGCTAAAAATTTCAGAATTGCACCGTGCAATGTGGAGATATTACTGTTTGTGCATTTACAATATTCATTGATTTTTGCCATTGAAAAACATGTTTTTCATATACCAGAAATGTTTGAAGCTACTGACTGAATGAAAGGAGCTGGCATCTCACTCTCTTTGAATCTTCTTTATCATGCTAGGATTAGCAGGAAAAAGCAAAAAATTTCAGAATTGCACCTTGCAATGTGGAGATATTACTGTTTGTGCATTTACAATATTCATTGATTTTTGCCATTGAAAAACATGTTTTTCATATACCAGAAATGTTTGAAGCTACTGACTGAATGAAAGGAGCTGGCATCTCACTCTCTTTGAATCTTCTTTATCATGCTAGGATTAACAGGAAAAAGCTAAAAATTTCAGAATTGCACCGTGCAATGTGGAGATATTACTGTTTGTGCATTTACAATATTCATTGATTTTTGCCATTGAAAAACATGTTTTTCATATACCAGAAATGTTTGAAGCTACTGACTGAATGAAAGGAGCTGGCATCTCACTCTGAATCTTCTTTATCATGCTAGGATTAGCAGGAAAAAGCAAAAAATTTCAGAATTGCACCTTGCAATGTGGAGATATTACTGTTTGTGCATTTACAATATTCATTGATTTTTGCCATTGAAAAACGTTTTTCATATACCAGAAATGTTTGAAGCTACTGACTGAATGAAAGGAGCTGGCATCTCACTCTCTTTGAATCTTCTTTATCATGCTAGGATTAACAGGAAAAAGCAAAAAATTTCAGAATTGCACCTTGCAATGTGGAGATATTACTGTTTGTGCATTTACAATATTCATTGATTTTTGCCATTGAAAAACATGTTTTTCATATACCAGAAATGTTTGAAGCTACTGACTGAATGAAAGGAGCTGGCATCTCACTCTCTTTGAATCTTCTTTATCATGCTAGGATTAACAGGAAAAAGCTAAAAATTTCAGAATTGCACCGTGCAATGTGGAGATATTACTGTTTGTGCATTTACAATATTCATTGATTTTTGCCATTGAAAAACATGTTTTTCATATACCAGAAATGTTTGAAGCTACTGACTGAATGAAAGGAGCTGGCATCTCACTCTGAATCTTCTTTATCATGCTAGGATTAGCAGGAAAAAGCAAAAAATTTCAGAATTGCACCTTGCAATGTGGAGATATTACTGTTTGTGCATTTACAATATTCATTGATTTTTGCCATTGAAAAACGTTTTTCATATACCAGAAATGTTTGAAGCTACTGACTGAATGAAAGGAGCTGGCATCTCACTCTCTTTGAATCTTCTTTATCATGCTAGGATTAACAGGAAAAAGCAAAAAATTTCAGAATTGCACCTTGCAATGTGGAGATATTACTGTTTGTGCATTTACAATATTCATTGATTTTTGCCATTGAAAAACATGTTTTTCATATACCAGAAATGTTTGAAGCTACTGACTGAATGAAAGGAGCTGGCATCTCACTCTCTTTGAATCTTCTTTATCATGCTAGGATTAACAGGAAAAAGCTAAAAATTTCAGAATTGCACCGTGCAATGTGGAGATATTACTGTTTGTGCATTTACAATATTCATTGATTTTTGCCATTGAAAAACATGTTTTTCATATACCAGAAATGTTTGAAGCTACTGACTGAATGAAAGGAGCTGGCATCTCACTCTGAATCTTCTTTATCATGCTAGGATTAGCAGGAAAAAGCAAAAAATTTCAGAATTGCACCTTGCAATGTGGAGATATTACTGTTTGTGCATTTACAATATTCATTGATTTTTGCCATTGAAAAACGTTTTTCATATACCAGAAATGTTTGAAGCTACTGACTGAATGAAAGGAGCTGGCATCTCACTCTCTTTGAATCTTCTTTATCATGCTAGGATTAACAGGAAAAAGCAAAAAATTTCAGAATTGCACCTTGCAATGTGGAGATATTACTGTTTGTGCATTTACAATATTCATTGATTTTTGCCATTGAAAAACATGTTTTTCATATACCAGAAATGTTTGAAGCTACTGACTGAATGAAAGGAGCTGGCATCTCACTCTCTTTGAATCTTCTTTATCATGCTAGGATTAGCAGGAAAAAGCAAAAAATTTCAGAATTGCACCTTGCAATGTGGAGATATTACTGTTTGTGCATTTACAATATTCATTGATTTTTGCCATTGAAAAACATGTTTTTCATATACCAGAAA
Organism: Phyllobates terribilis; assembly: GCF_046119375.1. NCBI lineage: Eukaryota > Metazoa > Chordata > Amphibia > Anura > Dendrobatidae > Phyllobates > Phyllobates terribilis. The sequence goes on along the minus strand of NW_027370943.1, from coordinate 1,997 downwards.
TGTTTGAAGCTACTGACTGAATGAAAGGAGCTGGCATCTCACTCTCTTTGAATCTTCTTTATCATGCTAGGATTAACAGGAAAAAGCTAAAAATTTCAGAATTGCACCGTGCAATGTGGAGATATTACTGTTTGTGCATTTACAATATTCATTGATTTTTGCCATTGAAAAACATGTTTTTCATATACCAGAAATGTTTGAAGCTACTGACTGAATGAAAGGAGCTGGCATCTCACTCTGAATCTTCTTTATCATGCTAGGATTAGCAGGAAAAAGCAAAAAATTTCAGAATTGCACCTTGCAATGTGGAGATATTACTGTTTGTGCATTTACAATATTCATTGATTTTTGCCATTGAAAAACGTTTTTCATATACCAGAAATGTTTGAAGCTACTGACTGAATGAAAGGAGCTGGCATCTCACTCTCTTTGAATCTTCTTTATCATGCTAGGATTAACAGGAAAAAGCAAAAAATTTCAGAATTGCACCTTGCAATGTGGAGATATTACTGTTTGTGCATTTACAATATTCATTGATTTTTGCCATTGAAAAACATGTTTTTCATATACCAGAAATGTTTGAAGCTACTGACTGAATGAAAGGAGCTGGCATCTCACTCTCTTTGAATCTTCTTTATCATGCTAGGATTAACAGGAAAAAGCTAAAAATTTCAGAATTGCACCGTGCAATGTGGAGATATTACTGTTTGTGCATTTACAATATTCATTGATTTTTGCCATTGAAAAACATGTTTTTCATATACCAGAAATGTTTGAAGCTACTGACTGAATGAAAGGAGCTGGCATCTCACTCTGAATCTTCTTTATCATGCTAGAATTAGCAGGAAAAAGCAAAAAATTTCAGAATTGCACCTTGCAATGTGGAGATATTACTGTTTGTGCATTTACAATATTCATTGATTTTTGCCATTGAAAAACGTTTTTCATATACCAGAAATGTTTGAAGCTACTGACTGAATGAAAGGAGCTGGCATCTCACTCTCTTTGAATCTTCTTTATCATGCTAGGATTAACAGGAAAAAGCAAAAAATTTCAGAATTGCACCTTGCAATGTGGAGATATTACTGTTTGTGCATTTACAATATTCATTGATTTTTGCCATTGAAAAACATGTTTTTCATATACCAGAAATGTTTGAAGCTACTGACTGAATGAAAGGAGCTGGCATCTCACTCTCTTTGAATCTTCTTTATCATGCTAGGATTAACAGGAAAAAGCTAAAAATTTCAGAATTGCACCGTGCAATGTGGAGATATTACTGTTTGTGCATTTACAATATTCATTGATTTTTGCCATTGAAAAACATGTTTTTCATATACCAGAAATGTTTGAAGCTACTGACTGAATGAAAGGAGCTGGCATCTCACTCTGAATCTTCTTTATCATGCTAGGATTAGCAGGAAAAAGCAAAAAATTTCAGAATTGCACCTTGCAATGTGGAGATATTACTGTTTGTGCATTTACAATATTCATTGATTTTTGCCATTGAAAAACGTTTTTCATATACCAGAAATGTTTGAAGCTACTGACTGAATGAAAGGAGCTGGCATCTCACTCTCTTTGAATCTTTTTTATCATGCTAGGATTAACAGGAAAAAGCAAAAAATTTCAGAATTGCACCTTGCAATGTGGAGATATTACTGTTTGTGCATTTACAATATTCATTGATTTTTGCCATTGAAAAACATGTTTTTCATATACCAGAAATGTTTGAAGCTACTGACTGAATGAAAGGAGCTGGCATCTCACTCTCTTTGAATCTTCTTTATCATGCTAGGATTAACAGGAAAAAGCAAAAATTTCAGAATTGCACCTTGCAATGTGGAGATATTACTGTTTGTGCATTTACAATATTCATTGATTTTTGCCATTGAAAAACATGTTTTTCATATACCAGAAATGTTTGAAGCTGCTGACTGAATGAAAGGAGCTGGCATCTCACTCTCTTTGAATCTTCTTTATCATGCTAGGATTAA